>NW_027601624.1:0-98000 GCF_053455715.1 Rhinoraja longicauda
CCCTCATTCTCACCTTCCACCCCACCAGCCAGCGTATCCAACAAATCATCCGCCAACATTTCCGTCACCTACAACGGGACCCCACCACTGGCCATATCTTCCCATCCCCTCCCCTTTCTGCGTTCTGCAGAGACCGTTCCCTCCGTAACTCCCTGGTCCACTCGTCCCTTCCTACCCAAACCACCCCATCCCCGGCACTTTCCCCTGCAATCGCAGGAGATGCAACACCTGTCCCTTTACCTCCCCCCTCAACTCCATCCAAGGACCCAAACAGTCTTTCCAGGTGAGACAGAGGTTCACCTGCACCTCCTCCAACCTCATCTATTGTATCCGCTTATCTAGTTGTCAACTTCTTTACATCGGCGAAACCAAACGCAGGCTCGGCGATCGCTTCGCTCAACACCTTCGCTCAGTCGGCCTTAACCAACCTGATCTCCCGGTGGTTGATTCAGATGAGCTAATGGTGGAAAGTGCTGTTTATTATTACTTGGACCACTGTTATTTTCAGTTGATATTAGAGTGTAATTTCTAAATTTGCAGATGGCATCAAAGTAGAAATGGGGGAAATAGATAATACAATGGAATAAAGCAACATTCAAAAAGTATCAGCATCTTTGAAAGATGACTTCTAGTTGCCAAATGAATGTTCAGGTTAGTTTGCAGCAATGCATTTTGGTAGGATAGGCATATGCATGTCATACTCTCTTTCAATATTATGTAAATGAGCAGAGACATTTAGTGCCCAAATATGTGAATTGCTAAAACCAAAATATGTATTAGTAAGGCAGTTGAAAAGCAAACTAAGCTCTAGAAATTCACTTCTCGATGAGTGAAATTTTGTAAATGGGATGGATGGGGACTGTAGAGTAGCTACCACTGGGATAGCCAACATCCAATCTCTGGATCTAACTGCCCTTGAGAAGTTGGCAGATAGTCTTCTTCTTAAACACAATAGTTTTTCAGAGTGCGGGCACAAAGGGAGCTCTGATACTTAGATCCAGTGACCATCAAGAAACTTCCAATATACTTCCAAATAGGGATGGCATGCGACTTGGACTGAATTTCCAGATAGTTGTCTTCCCATTTATTCACAAAATGCTGGAGTAACTCAGCAGGTCAGGCAGCACCTCGGGAGAGAAGGAATGGGTGATGTTTCAGGTCGAGACCCTTCTTCAGACTGATCCATCAGTCTGAAGAAGGGTCTCGACCCGAAACGTCACCCATTCCTTCTCTCCCGAGATGCTGCCTGACCAGCTGTGTTACTCCAGCATTTTGTGAATAAATCGATTTGTACCAGCATCTGCAGTTATTTTCTTATACTAGTTGTCTTCCCATGCACATTGTCTTTTTGGGTGGGAGTTTTTGTAGGGTTTGGGAAGCAAAATTGAATTTCTGAAGAGGATATTGCAGATGATACACCCTGCAGCTGCTGAAGGGAGTTTCACGAGAATGCATTTGGTGTAAATCAAGTAGGCTACTTTCCCATAGATGGCATTGAATACCTTAAGTGGTTTTTAATTACCAAACATCAAGGTGAGTGGAGAAAATTCCATTATGCCCCTGAGTTGTGCCTTATAGATGGTCGAAAGGGTTTTGGGGAGTCTGGAGGAATAATTTGCTGCACGATGCACAGTATCTAACCTGCTATTACAGCCACAGCATTAACGTGGTAAATCCAGTTATGTCCTTGTTCAGTGGAAATCCCAGAAGATTGATGTTTTGGACCTCAGAGATGGCAATATCAATCATGTTATGGGATAGGTAAAATCGTGATAGAGGAACTCAGCAGATCATGCAACATCTTTGGAGAGAATGGATGACAACCATATGGGTCTTCTGACTGATTAAAGTAGGGGGGGGGGAGAAGCTGGAAAAGAGAGGTGGGGGTGCAAAGCCTTGCAAGTTATAGGTGGATAGAGGCGAGGGGGCGGGGGGTGAAGGCGTTTGGCAGATGGGTAGGATTAGTGACAAAGACTCGAGGTGTTTCATCGCTAGATGGTTGCCTGGAGCACGTGGCACACGTGTTACTCTTTCGCCCATGACTAAATGTTATCTTGAAGCATGAAGTGATTCATTATATGAAGATATATAAACATAACTTGGCTGCCTATTGAACATCAGAAGGCATTCTTATTCAAGTCTTTGTAAACGGGAAGATAACTGATGAAGCCGCTGCGGAATTCCCACAGCCATGTTGGTGTGGCTGTGATTTTAGTGCAGTTTAGAGATACATGTGGAACAGGCCCTTTAACCAACTATCACAACATTTAAAAGCATGGATAGCACAGGGTTACAAGGATACGGGCCAAACACAGGCAGTTGGGAGTGATGTATGTGGGGCATCTTGGTCGACATGGGTAAATTGGATGGAAGGTCTATGTTCATGCTGTATGACTCAATGACTCTACCTGAATAATTACCCTTAACTTTCTGCCTCCACAGCAGCTGTATGACATATTAAGTGCCTCCTGTTTTATTTTGTTTTCATTTCGGGTTTCAAACAGTTGCAGCATTTTTATTTTTGCCTCAATTCTGGATATTCAACGTGGGTGAATTTGGTAGGATTATCAAAGCAGCTTTTTATACATGATTATCAAGGCCACCCAATGGCAGCGGGTCCTGCTCTATTGCCATCTACTTTGCAAGCACCACAAATAATTCAGCAGTCTCTTATACAGTTCTACTGCTAATATTTTATGAAGATATTATGTTTCCAGATTTCTGTCAGGGCAAAATGGAGCAGAAATGGGTTTAGTTATTTTTAAAATTGTAACCATTGCTTTCAATACAACTCGTCTGGCTTTTGCTTGTGGTTAATGGAAGTGTTTTGAACAACCTTTGTGCGTTTGCCTTGGAGGAAAAGGTTGACTCTGTGTCTAAATCAATTACTCGTGATTTTTTAAAGCTGCACCTCTTTCTCCAGAGCAATATCAGTGATTCAGAGAGAACTGTGAGGTGGTTCCATATGTTTCCTGTGTTAAATTTGAATCCTTTACTGCAACAGTTTATAGTATGAACCAAATCTTACCTGATACTTTTCCATGTCTACCATGTGCAGAAGGTCATTGTTTTCATATTCTTTTTCTGGACTTGGTGTGGTGCCTTTACTTGCCTTTTAATCTATTAGTTGGTACCATTCCCAGACCACTATTGCTGTGTTAGCTCACTAAGCTTCTCCACTATTATTCATTCCATGTCCACAGCTCCAGGCAGTTAAATTAGGCACTTTTCCAAAGTCAAGTGGTAATTACACAAGGTGACCTAGTATGACAATGATACCCTGCTGCTGTTTTTATTAAACACATTGAAATTGATATGGAACTTTCTAAGTATAACTGAAAAATTTGGAACTAATTTGGAAAAACACATCAATTGGTCAAAGTGTGAGGCTTGTTAAAAGTTTAGGGTCTGTCTTAGATTTTCTGTTGTTCACAGTCAGTCCCATTTATGGTCTGAACATCTTGTCTATACTCATATTTAATTACCAAAGGTGTAAAAATAGGACCCTCTTGAAATCAGAACTTTCTATCAGCGGAATTGGTAAGTAGTTAAATGGATGGAGAGGGATCACTTCCTAATATCCCACAGTATTCTTGAAGGCTTCAGTTTTAATCTGCTCACTGAACCGTGTTAGAGGAATGTTGCAGGGATTGCAAAAGTCATCTTTAAGTATTCAGATGGAGTTGTAATCAGAACATCAGGGACCCAGCTGCTTTTCCAGCTGTGGGTTTCAGCAGGGAAGAGATTATGATTTTCCCACCTAGTTAACCATATACAAAGAAATGTCATAATTCATAAGTTATAGAAGCAGAATCAGGCTATTTGGGCCATCGAGACTGAGGCATGCTGGGACATGTTGGCCGGTGTGGGCTGAAGGGCCTGTTTCCACACTGTATCGCGATGACTCTATGAGACTACTCTGCCATTCAATCATGGCTGATCTATCTTTCTCTCTCAACCCTATTCGCCTGCTTCTCCCCATAATCTTTGACACCCCTACTAATCAAGAATCTGTTAATCTCCGCTTTAAAAATACACAATTAGTTGGCCTCCTCAGTCACCTGTGGCAATGAATTCTACAGATTCACTACCCTATGACTACATTTTTTTCTATCATTTCCTTTCTAAAGGTATTCTGAGGCTGTGCCCTCTGTTCATAGACTCTCCCACTAGTGGAAACATCCTCTCCACAGAGCAAGAACAATCTATAATATTGGAGCACTTTTTCCTTGTTTTCGATATCTTGAACAAACTTGCCGGTGTTTTCTGCTATCATGTGAACATACAAAATTAGGAACAGTAGGCCAGTTGGTCTCTTTAGCCGCTGAACAAGATAATGGTTATCAGATCTTTTTGGTGTACCTTGAACTCTTCATTTTTTAACCTCTGCCTTTATAGTGTAAGCATTTATTGCTGGCAAGGCAACAGAAGTCCATTCATTATCAATTTATTGAACGATTTATTCTTCTTCCATTTCATTTTTCACAAGGTCTCTCTGGACCAATTACTACTTCCAAGAAATCGTTCCAGTAGGGCCGAGCCAAACATGATGTAAATACCAATAAATGCTGCTGTCGAAGTGAATAAGATGTTAATTAGTGGTTTTTCTAAGAGCAGTTAACTTAATTTATTGCAAAGGAACACCAGTATATAAGTCTGTGTTCATCAGCCCTCTTTATTGGTGTAACTGGCTCTTCCACATTGCGGTTTGGCATATACTTCCTTTGTATACTTTTTCACAAAATGCTGGAGTAACTCAGCAGGTCAGGCAGCATCTCAGGAGAGAAGGAATGGGTGACGTTTTGGGTCTGAAGAAGGGTCTCGACCCGAAACGTCACCCATTCCTTCTCTCCTGAGATGCTGCCTGACCTGCTGAGTTACTCCAGCATTTTGTGAATAAATACCTTTGATTTGTACCAGCATCTGCAGTTATTTTCTTACACTTTGTATACTATTCATCTGTACACTTGTAACCCAAAGATTAATACTGATTTAAAGCTTTCTCGTTGATGCTCTCTGCAGCTGGGAACTGGCACCAGTCTGCTGCATGGTCAACAGGAGTGTATTAACGGAAGGTATAAATGGCTTCAATGCTTTGGCCTCATGGACAAGTACAGTGCTCAGTCCAAACCCAAAACACCAGTAAGTTTGAACTCTTATTCCATTGGATGCTCTTCCATGCAAAATTGCCTGAAAATATTCGCAAAGAGATTACAGCCATCACTGAATTGCCTTTTAAAATGTTGTTTGCCAATTATTTCAAACCTCAATATTTCAGTGCTGTGCAGAAAAGCTGTGCGTTGCCCATTAAAGTCAGAATTGCGAACGGTGTGACTTGATTGAAAGTTGGCAATGATGCTAAATTTCACACATAGTGAACATTTTGAAATCCCTCCTGAAAAATAATGAAGTGCCAGAGGAACTGAGTTCAACAAATTAGACACGAGGCAGAATACAGAGTCGTGGTTCTGTGGCATACAAGGGAATTACATTAGTTCACACCTGAAAACGGATAGTGGACTCATGCCGTTGGATAAACCTCTGGAAATCAGGCAACATCTTAATTTTTTGCCAAATGGCCATCATGGTCCTCTCTGTACATAACGGATGCATTGCTGAGCTGCTGATCAAGGGGGACCCAATATCACGAGTGGGCATCAGTTCTTGTGCACCTCTTAAACGGAACGAGCAGAAAGGTTACAATGGCTGTAGTGATGCTCCTGTAAAGAAGTCTAACATGGGAAAGAGTAAAGAATGAATAATAACATGAGACTACGGAGCCACAATTCAGCCACACTGGCGATCTTAATTAAAAAAGTGGAAAGAAGGGAAGTTATCCTACACCCTTGAGGTGAGGTGTCGAGGGGATTATGATCTCTCCAATCATATGTTCAGAAGGAACAGCTAGCTGAAAGGGTCTTGAGAAGAATGTAATTCCAACACCATGGATGCAGTGCAGGGAAAGTTTAATGAGTTCACCCACCATTTATACAGTGAATGCTTCTTCAAATCCCATATCCTATTAAATGCATTATGTCCCTCCACCACTGGTCTATTTATCACCAACATAATAGACAGTAGACAATAGGTGCAGGAGTGGGCCATTCTGGCCTTTGAGCCAGCACCGCCATTCACTGTGATCATGGCTGATCATCCACAGTCAGTACCCTGTTCCTGCCTTCTCCCCATATCCCTTGACTCCGCTATCTTTAAGAGATCTATCTAACTCTCTCTTGAAAGCATCCAGAAAATTGGCCTCCACTGCCTTCTGAGGCAGAGATTTCCACAGATTCACAACTCTCTGAGTGAAATAGTTTTTCCTCATCTCCATTCTAAATGGCCTACCCCTTATTCTTAAACTGTGGCCCCTGGTTCTGGACACCCCCAGCATCGGGAACATGCCTCTAGCGTGTCCAATCCCTTAATAATCTTATATGTTTCAATAAGATCCCCTCTCATCGTTCTAAATTCCAGTGTGTACAAGCCCAGTCGCTCCATTCTTTCAACATACGACAGTCCCGCCATCCCTGGAATTAACCTCGTGAACCTACGCTGCACTCCCTCAATAGCAAGAATGTCCTTCCTCAAATTTGGAGACCAAAATTGCACACAATACTCCAGGTGTGGTCTCACTAGGGCCCTGTACAACTGCAGAAGGACCTCTTTGCTCCTATATTTAACTCCTCTTGTTCTGAAGGCCAACATGCCATTAGCTTTCTTCAGTGCCTGCTGTACTTGCATGCTTACTTTCAGTGACTGATGAACAAGGACACCCAGATCTCGTTGTACTTCCCCTTTTCCTAACTACACCATTCAGATAATAATCTGCCTTCCTGTTCTCGCCACCAAAGTGGATAACCTCACATTTATCCACATTAAACTGTATCTGCCATGCAACTGCCCACTCACACAACCTGTCCAAGTCACCCTGCATCCACACAGCATCCTCCTCACAGTTCACACTGCCACCCAGCTTTGTGTCATCTGCAAATTTTCTAATGTTACTTTGCAAATTTGCCTGCCATTGATTTCTACTTATAAGCATTCAAGACTATTATTTTTGTGCTTCACCTTAATTGTTAAATGGTTAATCTTGTTGAAGTCTCAAATCCATATCTTCTATCTTTCATATCCTGGATGTATTCGACCAGATTGCACGGCGCTCACGAACACACTTCCATCATTAGCAGGGGAAGACGATGACTGGTGGCAGGAGGAGCTAACCTGAGGGAGGAAGGTTGCCTGTATTCATTCATGATCTTCCTCTACTTCTTTCATATATATCAACTACAACAAACAAAAGTGGCAATTGGTGCTTCAGAGTACCGTAGTTGATGCTTTGCTGCAAATTTAGCCAGTTCCGTAGAACTACCCAGGGCAGACAACAAGGACATAAAGCAGCTCTCACCCCATTCATGATCTAAGTAGTGGGAAGTAATCTTTGTGCCACAGAAGCGCAAAACAATGGTCACCCCCATTAAGAGAGAGTCAGTGACATAACTATCTGTGCCTGGCCCAGCACCATCTCAGCAGCCACCACTGACAAGAAACTGAACTGGACCGGCCACATGAAAATTGTGGCCAAAAGAGATCAGATGTCTTGCTGTCCTGTGATGAGTGATTCACCTCCTGATACTCCAAATAATCTCCATCGTCTACAAGGCACAAGTCAGCAGGGGGATGGAATACGTTCTCCCTGTCTGGATGAATGCAGCTCCAACAACTTTCAAGAAACTTGATCTGATCCAGGACATAGGAAAGAGTGAAGTGCAAATGTACAATCCAGAATTTTGAAACAGGTGACACTGTCGTCTTCCAAAATTCTATACATTCCAGAATAATTTCTGCAGTTTGGAGGATTGCAAATGTGACCCCACTATTTAAGAAATAAAGGGGTGGGGGGGGGGGAGGGGGAAATCATTGAGTACTGACCTTATTAGTTGAGAAAATGCTTTAATCAATCACAAAGGATGTCATATCAACATATTACTATATTAAAATACATGAACAATAATAATACTATAGAAATAATACAATATAATAAATCATAATGAATAATAAGAATAACAAAGATTGAAATTAATAATTTCTTCTCTCAGATAGTATTAAACCTTTTGAATTTTCAATCCTGGAGTACTGTGGAGTCTGTTAGAAATTGCATTAAAAACAGAGATTGCTAGATTTAGGGATATCAATAGAGCAAATGCAGGGCAGAAAAATGGTGTTGAGATAGATTAGCAATGATCTGATTGATTTATAACATAGGCTTGGGAGGTCAAATGGCCTACTCATGCTCCTATTTCTTAGTTTCTCATGATTAATAACATTCACCATCCTGAATATTAACTTCCAAGGCAGCTCAGCTGAAGTGCGTACCATCTACAAAATGCACTGTAATTAGTCACTTTGGCTATCCTAACAGCACCTCATAACCTTTACTTCCATGAAGGACTAGAAGTTCGTGCATGAGAATGTCACCGCTTGCATATTTCCTTCTAAGTTGCATGGTCTCCCTCATGGCATCTCTGTGTCTTCATAATTTCTGGTTCTAATTCAGAACTTCTCATCGGATAGTACTATGGAAATCCTTTACCAGTGACAACAAAGATGGTTCATCACAGTTGGCGGTGGCCATTAAATTTTGATCTCCAGATCCCAATCTACATCTAAATTTTAAAAAAATCTATAGCCTGCCAAAGGCATGTTACTGGCCGGTATGGAAGGACCATTGGTGAGGTTACATATGTCACAGGGCTGAAATCAGTGAAGAGTAGCTGAGTGCCATTCTTTCTTATTCAACATTATTCTTATTCATTGAGGGATATGAGCCAAACACGAGCAAATGGGACTAGCATTGATTTGGCATCTTGGTTGGAATGGATGAGTTGTTCTGAAGGGCCTGGTTCCATGCCGTATCACTCTATGACTCAAATAAACTCACCGTCCTGTCCAAAGATGAAAGTGTGATCTCACTTCTATCCCTCCATTAGTCCCCTTGCCTTTGACTGTCAGCTCGCCCAGGCTGTGGCACCCAGCCTGAGTTGGTTTACCTTTATCCAGTCTTTCCATGCTGGTATGCAGTCATGGTCACACCCTCAAGCACTAACAGCTGTTAGGTGCTGATCCGGAAAATAATTTAATAGAAAGTTAACACATCTTCAGTCTACAAACATTATTATCGTCGAAATTTTAAAAAGCAACAGTGAAAAATTTAAATATGGGAACTAAAAAAAGACATAAATTTAAAAATTGATTCATGAATTTATATACAGATGGAAAATCTTTGTTGTAAAGATTTCAGACTGCTGAGGGAGTCTTCTGGTCTCTATCATCACAGCCCCCCTTTGTGGTGGGGATATGATATTAGGCTCTCCTGCTATTTTTTTTTCTTATGTCTGCTTCATTTTAACTTCCACTCTTCTGAGTTATTTGCAATGTATATTTGTGCTGCGACATAAGTGTCCATTACTGCTACTCCACAATAGGTGGCCATTGCAGTCTTCAAAATGTACATATACGGGGATCCCTTTGAACCTATTTCATATCCGTAAGCAATTAATGATAGTCAAAATGGTGGAAGGAATTCTAAAATATATAAATGTGTCACTGCACTTCAACAATAAAGCTAGGAAATCCCAGAAAGTAACGGCTAAATCCCAAAATATGTTATAAAGTTTAACAGATGGTGAAGAGTTGGTACATTGTGGAAACTTAATCTCCTGCTCCAAGTTATATCCTCAAACAGATCAAGCCATGCTGTTACATGACATTTATCCATGACATTTGGCCCCTTGATTAAATTACTGACAGTAGAATCTCTCAGTCATAATTTATTCGACAAAGTATCATTTACTTGTCGAGTGTATAAATTCCATTGTGGCCTCCAGGTGGCTACTCAGGCATTTACTTAAGCTACACAATCTCAAAAAAAGCTTACCAATGTCTCTGCTTCCTCAGAAATTGGAGTAGATTTGGCATGTCACCAAGTACTCTGTTGAACATCTACAGGTGTACAGTGGAGATCATACTGACTGGTTGCATCATTTCAAACACTCTAAAATGAAGGAGGTTGTAGAAATTTGTGGCTATTGCCAATAAGGGGTAGTGACCATCCCTCCATCAAAATTATCTACAGAAAGCGCTTCCGTCAGAAGGTAGCAAATACTATATCAGGCCCCTGCCACCCTGGTCACAGTTTTGTCTTGCTGCTATCATCAGGAAGAAGGTACAGGAGCCTTGAGAACCGCTAGCTGTAGGTTTCACGAACAACTCTTAGGTTCTTGAACAACCCCCTGCATAACCATATCACAGCCCTACCTCAGCTTCAGCCCCATAGCAGAAGTGTCCATGTCGTGGGGCTGAAAACTGGAAGTGTCCTGTGCTAATTCTGCTACCACCATCGTCGACTGTACAAGTGAGGCTCCCACTGATTGTCGGCGGAAGCTTGCGCCCTTTTCAGGACGGCCGATAACAGTGATGTAACATTTGAATGATGGACACAAAAGAAGAAGACCTCAGCATCAAACCACTATAGACTTTACACTACTAAAAAATTCTTACTTGTGGCCTATTAAGCTACAGCAAGTGAGAATTTCCTTGTTCCATTGTGGAACAATTCTGCAACAATTAAAATTTGACGAACTTGGATTGTGTACTATTGTGATGTGGTTTACTCAGAATAAGTTGTAATTTATTGTATATTTATTTGTTGTTGTCATTCCGTTTCATATCTGGTGCATATGACAAATAAATACTTTAGATCTCTTGAACTCTTGAGATTGACTACTGCAGGCTGGTGTTGCAGGCAAAAAGACAAATTGGGTAATGTACGCAATCGGCTGTGGATAAACAGTTCCGAAGCATATATAAAGGTATAAACTTTTTGGCAATTGGCTAAAGCAAGTAGGCGCCAGATGAAATCTATTTTGAACTCTAAGCCAATAGTGCACGGAAAGGTTAAATTCAATCGTGCTCATAATTGGACATGGGGATGGCAATGCGCAATCAACCACACCCACTGATTGCAATGCAGGAACAACGCCAACTTCGCTCTACCTGATAATTTACAAAGCTGGTCTTCATTGCTTAAAGTTGGTCTACTTCTCTTAAAGGGGACATGAATGGCTGGGAAAATTATTGGGCCAATTGTGCATTGTGAATCTGAAGTGGAAAACTGAAAAATGTCACTCCGATGTTCCACTGGTGAAGGAAGTGGAAAGTAGATATCATATTCTGTGCCTGTTGGCATGCTCCATTGACACATGTCCACAAGTAGGAGGAGGATTAGTTGTGTGTAGGAAGGAACTGCAGATGCTGGTTTAAATTGAAGATAGACACAGAAAACTGGAGTACTCAGTGAGTCGGCCAGCATCTCTAGAGAAAAGGTAATGTTTTGGGTCGAGACCCTTCTTCAGACTGAGAGTCAGGGGAAAGGGAAGCGAGAGATACAGACGGTGATATGGAGAGATATAGAACAAATAAATGAAAAGAATAAACAAAAAAGTAAAGATGACCAAGGGAAGTCTGTGGACTTGGTGAGAACAAGACAATAAAACACAATAGGACAATGGTGAAACTAGTACAATGACTCGGGTGGGGAGGGATGGAGAATGAGGGGATGCAAGGATTACTTGAATTTAGAGACCTTAATATTCATATCGCTGGGTATGAATACAGCTGCCCAAGTTTGATTAGTTAGCTGTGCAGATCACTGTCAGCCTTTCTATGATCTGAATGCAAAGCCATTCAAAGATGTGCATGCAAAGTCAAGCAAAGCAGTTCAATGACTTCATACAAGTGGTCAATGACTGTTTTTCTAATCTATATCCAACCAACTGTACAACGTGTCACAAAAACTCATTTCACCATAGGCCCATTAACTTCTTACAATCATTTACCCATCAGATCTCAAATCTAACACTCAGGCTTAATTTGGAGCTCAATGGAGTTTACCGCTATAACTGTTACAGCTGTTTACATTCCACCGGACGCTAATGCTAGCACAGCTCAAGGCTACCTACTAAACGCCATAAACTCTCAACAGAAGACTTATCCCGAGGCTGTCCATATTATAGCCGGTGATTTCAACCACGCAGACTTAAAAGCAGTTCTCCCGAAATTTCATCAACACATTAAATGTGCAACCAGGGGGAAAAATACTTTGGACAAAGCCTATTCAAACATCAAGAGTGGCTACAGGACAACATCGCTACCTCACTTGGGACAATCAGACCACCTATCCATACTTCTAACCCCAGCATACACCCCCTTAAGAAGGAAAGCCCCCCCTGCCATCAAAATGGTTAAAATGTGGCCTGAAGGAGCATCCTCGCAGCTTCAGGATTGCTTTGTAAGGACTAATTGGGACATTTTTGAGGACCAGGATTTGGAGAAGTACACATCAACAGTACTCTGTTACATTAAGAACTGTGTTGACATTGTCACTGTCGACAAATGCATCCGGGTGCACTCAAACCAGAAACCCTGGATGACAAAGGAGGTCAGAACTATCTTAAAGGATCGTAATGCTGCCTTTAGGTCCAAGGACAAAGCCCTCTACAGCGTGGCTAGAGCCAACCTTAAGAGAGCCATCAAAAGAGCAAAAGGAAAACACAAAAAGGAGATTGAGGACCACTTCACCCACAAGGACCCACGACGACTTTGGCAGGGAATCCAGCACCTCACAAATTACAAAACCAGCAACTACAAGATCGCTGATGCAAACACCTCGATGGCAGAGGAACTTAATGGCTTCTTTGCCCGCTTTGAGGTGAGAGCGGCAAAGTTAGTTACACCATCTACACCTGCCTTCAACAGCCACACGCTCACGGTACAGGAGCATGAGGTGAGGCGTGTGCTCAGGGCTGTCAACACAAGGAAGGCTGCAGGCCCGGATGGAGTGACGGGAAGGGTGTTGAAAGAATGTGCAGACCAGCTCTCAGTGGTCTTCACGAAGATCTTCAACCTGTCCCTGTCCAAAGCCATCATCCCATCCTGCCTGAAATCCGCAACAATAATCCCACTGCCAAAGAAACCAGTCATCCGTGATCTCAACGACTACCGTCCTGTTGCACTAACCCCAGTCATTATGAAGTGCTTTGAGAAGCTGGTCCAGCAGCACATCAAAGCCAGCCTCTCAGCCACTATCGACCCACACCAATTCGCTTACAGGTCAAACAGGTCTACAGAGGACGCCATTACTACTGCCCTACACACCGCACTGACCCATCTTGAGCGGCAGGGCAGTTACGTGAGGATGCTCTTCATAGATTATAGTTCAGCATTTAACACGGTCATCACGGACAGACTGGTTTCTAAACTAACTGATTTAGGACTCTCCCAATCTATCTGTAACTAGATTAAGGAATTCCTGACCAATCGGCCCCAGATGGTCAGATTAGGCCCTCGCACATCCTCCACTCTCACAATCAGCACCGGCTGCCCACAAGGATGCGTGTTGAGCCCTCTTCTCTACGCCCTTTACACCCATGACTGCACCCCCACTCATCCTACCAACGCCATCATCAAGTTTGCGGATGACACGACTGTGGTTGGACTCGTCTCAGGAGATGACGAGACAGCCTATAGAGATGAAGTCCAAAAACTGATAGGGTGGTGTGCGGAAAACAATCTGGCTCTGAATCCTTCCAAGACAAAAGAACTCATAATAGACTTCTGAAGACACAATATGGGCTACACACCACTGCATATCAGCGGGGTTTGTGTGGAAAGGGTCCCTGCCTTCAAGTTCCTGGGCACGCATATTGCTGAGGATCTCTCCTGGACCACAAACACCATAGCGGCAGTCAAAAAGGCACAGCAGCGGCTCTACTTTCTGAGGATCCTCAGGAAGAACAACCTGCAAGAGCAGCTGCTAGTGACTTTCTACCGTTGCACCATCGAGAGTGTGCTGACGTACTGTATTTCTATGTGGTACACCAGCAGCTCAGAGGCAAACAAGAAAGCCCTTCAGAGGGTCATCAACTCTGCAAAGAAAATCATTGGTTGCCCACTGCCCTCTCTATAGGAACTTTACTCCCTCCGCTGCCTCAGCAGAGCAGCCAACATCCTGAGGGATCCTTCCCACCCTGGTCATCAGCTGCTCCAACTGCTGCCCTCTGGTAGACGGTTCAGGTCCATTACATCACGGACTAATAGACTCAAGAACAGTTTCTACCCCAGTGTCATACGTGAGCTGAACACTGCCAGACACTCACATAAAACTGAAGGGAAGGAACGGAACTGATCGGAACACTGTCAGTTACTTGTCAGAAAACATAAGCCTCAATTTAATACAAGTTTACATTCTACTGCACTTATATTGTTGACATTTGCTAAACTTATTACATGTTACAACCGACCGCACCTTATATTTAATTACATTATTATTATTTTTTTTTAAACGGCACTTGCAATATGTTAGCTCTCATTGCTGTGCAATAACTTGCTGTCTTGATTGCACTGTACACTGCCTCGACCGTATTGTAATTGTTTTGTCTATATTATATTAGAGGTCAGTTTGTTTAATTCAGTAGATTAGGTTTAGCTTGTTATGGATAAAGGTTTATCCTTTGTACTGTCTGCTGTGTGTGATTGCATCATCTGGACTGCTTTAATTTCGTTGTACTTTGTGTAGTGACAATAAAGGTTTTTTACAATTTAAAAAAAAAAAATTTAAGAATTGTGTAGGAAGGAACTGCAGATGCTTGTTTAAACCAAAGATAGACACAAAAAGCTGGAGTAACTCAGCGGGACAGGCAACATGTCTGGAGAGAAGGAACTCCCTTTTCTCCAGACTTGCTGCCTGTCCCGCTGAGTTACTCCAGCTTTTTGTGTATAACTCAGGCTCAATTGTTCCCTTGCACACTTTGCACAACTGTACGTTTTGCAGCCTCATCTCACCACTTGCACACACTGCAAATTATTTACCCTTAACATCACAGAATTCAGACTAAACACCACCCTAGTCAGCTGTCATTAACCAGCAGGAAACAGGCCTGCCTGCATGTCCTAATGCCAGTGGAGGAGCTAGCCATCATTAGATTGACCATTACAAAGACTCTGGTCAGAAGTGGGGCTGAAGCTCCATCTTCAACTTTGCACATAACCTTTAATGAGTCTAGAGCCCTGGACAACAAGGACCCCTATTTACTGACTATAAATCTGCCCTCACCACCATAATTCCATCCAAACCCAACTCCAAACTCCTGAACGTAGGAAGCAGCGCCACCCTCTGCCACTGAATCCATGAGTTTCTGACCCACAGAACATCTACCACCTTGTAGATGGAGTTAGAGCCAAATTGGTCCATACAGTTGTGAGCCAATGGGAAGTGCAGTAAGGGACTGAGAACACCGTTGTGGGACACATGTATTGAGAATATCAGCATCAGTGTAAGTGGAAATGGTTGAGAGTTTCAAGGTCCTTGACGTTACTATTACTAAAGATCAATTGTGCACCAATCACACTGATACAACTGCCAAGAAAGCACCCCAATGCCTCTACTTCCTTAGGAGACTGAGAACATTCTTTATGTCTCCAATGACTCTTACAAACTTCTAGAGATGCACCATAGAAAGCATATTGTTGGGTTGCACCACAGCTTGGTTTGGGGACAGCTCTGACTAAGACTGCAAGAAATTGCAGAGTTGTAGATGTAGCCTAGTTCATTACATCCATGACACAAACCAGACCCCCCACCATTGTCTCCATCTACACCTTCGGCTGAATCGGAAAAGCAACCAATATATTTAAAGACGTCCCATCCAGGTCATTCCTTCTTCTCCGTGCTCCCATCAGGCAGAAGGTGCAGAAACTTGAAAGCGCACACCACCAGACTGAGAAACAGATTCTTTCCCTCTTTTATCAGGCTTCTGAATTGTCCTTTCATAAGGTAAGGTACTGTACGATTCACCTCTACTCCATAGTGGACATTGGACCTTGTCTATAGAACTCATGAACTACGATGCTGAGAACAATATTCTGCACTTGATATCTTACCCTTTGTTCTATCTCTTGTACTTGAGTTTGACGATTGTATTATCTGATTGGATAACATGCAGAACAACGCTTTTCACTGTACCTCAGTACACTGATAATAATAAACCTAATCCTAAATCAGTGTCCAGCGACAGAATTAAGGACTTCAAGTCATAGAAGGTTACAGTCCTCATGCGGGCAAATGGGACTAGTGCAGATTAGAATTGTGTGGGCTAAAGGATCCATTTCTGTTCTGTACCATTCTATGTAGAGTGGTAAGTTGTGTGATATCTCAGATATTTGGCATTAGATCAGCTGCTGTCATGAAGCCTCTTGGAACCATTATCAAACCGAATTCTGAGGTGCAATGGCACTCTGGTATTTGATCCTCTCGAAAATGACCAGGGTTACAGCGATGGGTCTGTACCAATCATGAGACACGAATCAAGAGGGTTACATTGTTATTTGTACTGGCAACAGAACAATGGCATTCTTACTGCAGCTTAACAGGCAGGTGAAAGTGGCTCCATTGCAGCATTACACTGCTCAGGATAAGAGCTATTAGGATCTCAGAATCACCTCCCAGCCAGTGCCCTTGCTGTTGCTTGTCATTCAGCTTGCCTAGAACCATTGCCACTTGTAAAGACACAATCTGAAGCAGAGCCACAAGAGTCCAAAGGTGCCCAGGATTACTAATTGCTATCTGGGGTGGCCTACACTGATAGTGAACAGTGTTCAATTTGTAGCCGCTGGAGGACCACTGCGTTAGAACAGGAAGTTAAACAAAAACCAATTGGAGGACAGGGTAAGTTTAAACATTGGATGAATAATTATTGGTTTTGTGTTCTCAGTGTTGGTTGATGTAGAATTGTGGTATGTTTGGGTCATGAATTACCGTATAATGTCATCAAGGGGAAATAAGATGGGAACTCTGGTGTTACAATTAATATACAGCTATGTCTTTTTAAACTTGTATTTATTCATAGTATACCATTATCATTGGCAGATCAATATTTAATGATCAATCCAAATTATCCTTGAGAAAATGTTTAAATACCAAATTCTACTAGACTATCCATGACGTAATGTGCAACATACAGTATGTGACAACCTTAATAACAATATGAATGGTAGATATTACATTGCACTTTGAACAGGCACATTGAGACTTTTTAATAAGGATAGCCAATTCATAACTTTGTATATATTTCTATATTTAGCTGGATAATTTGAATTGTTTTTGGACATCTGATTTTTTAAAGTTCAATACCCATATTTACATTCTACGTAGAAGGTTAAATTATTCCCCAAGACTGCTCTGCCTCAACTCTTTCTTCATATATGTCATTTAAAATAAAAACAATATTTATAGAAACAAAGTTTAGAAACAAATACAAATATAAATTTATAGAAACAAATGCATTGCTCGGGCTATAAAAGTTAGATTCTGCAGTTACTGGTTTACAAAAAAAATAATCAACGTGCTTGAGTAACTCAACGGGACAGGCAGCATTGTTGGAGAACATGGGTAGGCGATGTTCCTTCAGACTGAAGAAGGATCCCGATCTGAAACATTACCAATTCATGTTCTCCAGAGATGCTGCCTGACCCATTGAGTTACTCAAGCATGTTGATTTTTTTGTTGTAAAGCAGTAACTGCAGTCTCTAACTTTTATAGCCTGAGTAATGTATTTTATCTCCTTTTTAAATATGGTTATGTCCAAGGTTCAATGTTACTTCCTCTTGGTCTAAAGTGATCAGGCTAATCTTGGTGATTGCTGTAAAATCTGACCTTGCTTAACAGCACCTTTTGTTGTTGCTTCTCAATCTATCCTTATACCATACGGATACATTGCAAATGTCTTAACCAAGTACTTATTTAGTAATGACTTTTACATCTTTTCAAATCAAAACATCGTTTCATAGTCTGCTCGGGCTAAATTATGCTATCATGTGTGCAGAGGGTTTATTTTTGTCTGTAATGCCAATTGTGCCTCATAGGGATACAATGTATAGCATAAGTAACGTATTTCTCATATTCATTCAAATTGTCAGTGCTTTTCAAAGAAATGTTACATTTTTAGATGTCTGTATTTCGAATCAAAGCTTTTTTTGTTAGCAAATTATGAAGTTAAACCTTACTTTTATGGAATTGTAAAGCAAATTCACATCAGGCAGTGGTCTATTAACTGAAATGGCATCAAGTTTGTTTTTTCAATTAATTTAAAGTAACTCCAGATGTAAAGGCACTGCAGGTTTTTGTCAGACTAAAACCAGTGAGTTCACTACTAAATACCAACCTTCTTTTGTGAAAATGTTTCAGTCCTTCATAGACTTCTTTATGACTTTCCATAGCTAAGCTTTTCCACAGACTCAAGCCTTTTTACTTCTATGCTGATTTTTTATCAACCCTGCAAAAGGCCTCGTGGTTTACTTTTGCTCCACATGTTTATCCTTTTTCTTCCAATGTTTGTAATTAAATTAAACCTTCAGTTGTACATAAATGTCTCAGCAGCCAACTATATGTAGGATTCATCGTGGCACATTAGTGAAATATTCTATGTCTGAAATGGGATTGTTTGTCCATGTTTGTTCATGTCTTAGGCCCTTGAATTGTCCTGAACAGTTGGTTACAGTCCCACAATATTTGTTCACTTGGCTAAATTTGCTGCATGCCTTTATCTTAAAATGTATTTATTTTAGGTTTTCTATCACATAATGAACGTTAATAAACTTGTAGAGCCAAATATATGAATGCAAGTGACAAAAACATAATCTTTTGCATAATTCCACCTTCATTAACAGGACAATTCTTCAAATATTATATTTTACAATAGGTACACTGGTCTTTTCAATGAAATGTTTCGATCAATGCATACAAATTTGTTTAAATTCATGCTGATTTTCCTGTAGATAGTTAGGATCTCTTTCGTATGGCAGGGGTATCATAAACAAGAAGACATTGGCTCTAAGAGGGAATAAAAGAAATCATTTTTAAAGGGGATTTGAGGGGAATGAATGATTTTACACTGACAGTGGTTGATTTCTGGAAAACTTTCAAAGATTCATTGTCAGAAGGTCATTAGTGATAGGAGTAGAATTAGACCATTTGGCCCAAATCTACTCCGCCATTGAATCATGACTGATCTATCTCTCCCTCCTAACCCCTTTCTCCTGCCTTCTCCCCATAACCCCTGACACCCATAATAATCAAATCAACCCAACCTAATCAATTGTTTTTACTGCAGTTCCAACCATCTTTCTGTGGTAACCTCAAAAGAGAGCGAGGTTTCTTTGGTCAGCACAAAATGAAGTAGCTGGCATTTTTGTTTAGAGAGGAACTGCAGATGCTGGTTTACACAGAATATAGAAACAAAATGCTGGAGTAACTCAGCGGGACAGGCAGCATCTCTAGATAGAAGGAATGAGTGACATTTTGGA
Organism: Rhinoraja longicauda; assembly: GCF_053455715.1. Taxonomy (NCBI): domain Eukaryota; kingdom Metazoa; phylum Chordata; class Chondrichthyes; order Rajiformes; family Arhynchobatidae; genus Rhinoraja; species Rhinoraja longicauda. Next base: position 19,420 of record NW_027601624.1, read on the forward strand.
TCTAGATACTTCTTCAGACTCAATTTTGTTTATTGGATTTGATTATGATTTTTGGAATATTTTAATTTCTGACATGCAGAAGGATATCATAACAAAACAAAATAAAATCAGTGGTTTAGGATGATTAATTTCCAAACAAATGGAAGAGATACGAGATTTGAAATGGGAGCAGAACTTGCTCATTGGTTTCTTGAATCTGCTTCACCTATGACTAAGATTATGGTCACTCTGTGACCTCATACCGATTATTAGCCTTTAACAGCCTTTAATTGTCTTCTTTCTGAATAGAGTAACAGGAATAGTCTATTTTGCCATTCAACCATTTCCTGGCCTATATATAACAGAATCCAAGTTCCAGCTTTTCATGCTTATCTCAGTAAATTTATCTGGCAAAAAGACATCAATAGCAGTCATGAAATATCTATTGTCCCAGCATCTACAGCTTTTAGGAGAAACTCCTCTGATTTTCATTCCTCCGTTGTATGAAAAAGTGCATTCCAAATTTATCCCTGAACAGAAAATCCGTAAATTTACGATTATTCTCTTGTTCTTGATTCACTCATCAGAAAAAAATCATCTATTCTTTTTAATTCCTTTAATTTAGTCATTATAGTGGCAACTTCGATCTTTCCCATCGAATCGTCTCCGCTTGCCATCTTTACGAAAGGCGTGGAGTGATAATTATTAACGCAAAAAACATCAGAGAGATCTTCACAATGTTTCAGTTTAATTAGTCGTTTATTGGTCGTAATATAAACAGATTAGTATTTCTCCCATCATAGATGTGGTAAAAACTGTATCTAGCAATGGCTCCTTCGTGTCTGATGCATCACGTCTCACCATTCCCAATTATACCCATAATTCTGGCACCTCCCAGTCCATATATGCCTATATATGTAAGCCTTGTATTCATCTCACGACAATAGACAATAGACAATAGACAATAGGTGCTGGAGTAGGCCATTCGGCCCTTCGAGCCAGCACCGCCATTCAATGTGATCATGGCTGATCACTCTCAATCAGTACCCCATTCCTGCCTTCTCCCCATACCCCCTCACTCCGCTATCCTTAAGAGCTCTATCCAGCTCTCTCTTGAAAGCATCCAACGAAATGGCCTCCACTGCCTTCTGAGGCAGAGAATACCACACCTTCACCAATCTCCTATGTGGGACCTTGTCGAAGGCTTTCTGAAAGTCGAGGTACACCACATCCACCGGCTCTCCCCTGTCAATTTTCCTAGTTACATCCTCAAAAATTCCAGTAGATTAGTCAAGCATGATTTTCCCTTCGTAAATCCATGCTGACTCGGAACGATCCTGTTACTGTGATCCAAATGCACCGCAATTTCGTCTTTTATAACTGACTCCAGCATCTTCCCCACCACTGATGTCAGACTAACTGGTCTATAATTTCCCGTTTTCTCTCTCCCTCCTTTCTTGAAAAGTGGGACACTCCAACCCCCAAGTGTCCAAAAATAATACAGCAGGATACAAAATAATATAATATGCTAAGATAGCTAATAAACACAAATGGCTCCTACACACTGGCCCCTAATTCTTCTGAGTATATAACAAAGCAATTACTAATAAACATTAAAAGGAGCCATAAAAACTTCACACATAATCAAATTAAAGCATGCACTATATGTTGGCATCTAATCTACTTAGTGATTCTTCAATCTAAAAGGCCACCAGTCTAGCTTTACTCAGGTATCAGCTTCTAGGAGCAGACATATCTTCATTATTGGTCTTTATTGGTCTTTCCAAGATGTTGCTCTTAGTCTGAAGTCGAACTGTGCGCACAAGACCTTGTTTCGGTTTAATTAATCATTATTTGAAGTAGTAATACAAACAGTAATACAAACAGATTAGTATTTCATAGATTTGGTAAGAACTGTATCTAGCCATGGCTCCTTCGTGCCTGATGCATCATGTCTCTCCGTTCCCAATTATACTCCTAATTCTTGCTCCTCCCAGTCCATATATACCCATATATGTAAGCTGTGTATTCATCTCACGCCAACCCCAAGTGTCAAAAAATAATACAGCAGGATACAAAATAATATAATATACTAAGACAGCTAATAAACACAAATGACTCCTACAGTAACTATGATCAGATCATGGGAATGTACTATACTCAAACAATTACAAGGCAGGTTTATGTAATATATCCTTATAACTTAAGCTTTTATGTTTGCTTATACAGCACTGTCTACCTACCTAACTACCTACCTACCTACAAGCCTACCTGCATTTACAATAAGCTGGTCATTGAATTACAATCAGCCTTGCGGAAGTCCAGTTATTAGTAAATAACTGAACGTCAGGATTCCTTACTCTGTGCTGAGGATGAGAGAATGCAGTAGTCATTACATAACAGCTGACATAAGTATATCCTGCCCTTTCTATCTCTGCTTACTATGAGCAGAACATATGTATATTCCCGACTGTCCTAAGAATCAATTTGCAAATTTTAGTCTAGTTTTAATTTAAGGATACAGCGTGGCAACAGGCTCTTGGTCCACTGAGTCCGCGCCGACCAGCAATCCCCGTACGCTAGCACTATCCTACACACTAGGGACAATTTACAATTTTACAGAAGCCAATTAACCTATAAACGTCTACGTCTTTGAAGTGTGGGAGGAAACCGGAGCACCCGGAGAAAACCCACGTAGTCAAGGGGAGAACATACAAACTCTGTACAGAGAACACCCGTAGTCAGGATTGAACCTGGGTCTGTAAGGCACCAACTCTATGGTTGCGCCACTGTGCCACCCAAATGATCCACATAAACCATGACTTCCAGTGATGACCAGACCACCCCTTTTCCTCGACTGATGTAACTTCCAAGGAGGCAGAGGCATTGGCGAGCTATTTAGCTGGATTGATTGCACAATATCCATTTACAAATCCATGCTTGCACTTATTCAAATGTTGAACTAATCAGTCTTTGTTGAACAATTTGAGTAACTTTCTCTTTTGTCACATTTGAAACTTCGTTTCTTTCATTGAAAAGACCTCAGGCTTTTTAATTATTTCTCATAATTATAACTCTCACCAAATTGTTATTATAACATGATATATTATTTTGTAATATTATTTGTATCTTTGCTTGCATTTGTGGATCCAATGCTTATTATAAATGGGCCCATGTTATATTTGTCACTCCTTTTAATGTTTAATATTACCCTTACCATTCCTTGTAACTCTCCTTTCATGTTCCCTTTTACACCTTATAATATTTTATTTGTATGCTTTCGTTCCGTATAATAACTCTCCCAGTCTGATGGATTTGCACACACCAATGTACAAGGAAAAATATTGCTTACTAACAGTCTACAGAGCTACAAATGGTAGCATGTATATGTTTCCTGGACATAATCCAAAAGCCAGAGCTAAAGATTCAGAGGAATGTTTAAATTCCATTCGGGAATTTAAATTCAGTTAATTAAATAATGCTCCAATATTTGTTCATGCATTAGGCTGCCAATACGAATGTCAGCTTAGAAAAGTCACAAATTTGAAACCCTCCATGAAAAGAACTGACAGCTGAAATAGCAACTGGCGAGTCTAGTTGAGCTCCCAGCACAGGATTTGACCAGAAAGACTGCTTTACGATAATTGAATAAGATTTTCACCAGTAGCTTAGGATCACATTTCACAACTTTTTCCCTTCATTTGGGAAAATCAGAAGTTATATGGACAAGTGTGATGCAACATGAACTGCATGAAATGGTCATTACTTCAGATGCAGGTGTACTTGTGATGGATATGCATTTGCACATAGTGGACACTGAAACATGTGAAGGCAAATGGAAATGCCTTCATAGGATGTTCACTGCTGCTCCCCGACATTTCACTTGAAGATAGACATAGAGAGACACAGCAAGGCTCTTTATCCAACTAATGCTGACCATTAACCACCAATTTACACTAATCCTACACTAGCCTAATCCAACTTTATTTTCTCCATATTGTTATATTCCCTCCAGATTCTACCGTTCACCGACACAGAAGGGACAATTTACAGCTGCCAATTAACTGAGCAATCTACACTTCTTTGGGCGGTGGGGGGAAACCAAAGCCCACTCAGTCACATGGGGAACGTGTAAACTCCACAGAGATAGCACCTGAAGTGAGGCAGCGGGTCTATAGGTTGTACCACTGTGCCACTGCAACTTCCCAAGATGTTGATTTCTGACAATTTTTTTTGACATTTACCAACATTCCAAAATCATGGAGTTAATCAGCACTGAAACAGATCCTTCGGCTCACTATGTCTGTGCTGACTATCAAGTACCCATCTATACTCATCCAGTTTACCAGCATTTGGTCTGTTGCCTACAATGCCATGGCAATTCAAGTCTTTGTCCAAAATGCTTCGTAAGCGTCATGAGAGTACTTGCCTTCACAACGTTCTCAGGCACTCAGTTTCAGATTTCAGTCACACCCTTCGTGAAATAATTCTTTCTCAGACCCCCACTAAACCTCCTAATCCTCAAAAATGTATGCCCTCTGGTCTTTGACACCTCTGCCATGGGGGAAAAGGTTCTTACTAAGTCCCCTCTCCTGGGCTTGTGTTCTGCAATTTAGTTAAGAATCAATAATAATTTTTCTGGAAGTATTTTATATATTATGATCTTAAAATCTAAAAATAAATGAATTGTTTTACATTGACACAGCAGACTTTTTATAGTAACACAGCAGGAAGAGTGTGTGTGTGAAGAGTGTGTATGTTCTCTAAGTTCAGTTTTTAGTTTAGTTTAGAGATACAGCATGGAAACAGGCCCTTTGGCCCACCGAGTCCACGCCTACCATCGATCACCCATGCACTAGTTCAATGTCCTATATGCTAGGGGCAATTTACAGAGGTCAATTGACCTACAAACCCACACGTCTTTGTAATGTGGGAGGAAACTGGAACACCCAGAGAAAACCCATACGGTCACAGGGAGAACATATAAACTCCAGTTACGGGAGAAGCTAAGAATTGGCAGTGTAGAATAACTTAATTACATTTTCAGGCTCACATTTATGTATATTGACAGCATTTGTCACACCTTCATATCTCATATACTTATTTATATAATTTAAGCATTCGGAGAACTTAATTGCAATTTTAATACCCAGTCTACATGGTTTATTTGAAGCAGTAGTTTTGCTTGTCATAGCACCACCAATTACAATGCCAATATCTAATTTTATTTCACAGTTGTTTGATTTGATGGTTGCACCAAGGAATGTTCATCAGAGGTTAGTTTACATTTTTAAAATCTTCATAACATTTCCTCCTCTTGATCTTAACACGATTACTTTTAGGCAGGCCAGCACTCTTCCATTTATAGGAAACATATTGATTGTTAGGTCTTTAAAACATACAGCACCTGCTACTTCAAAAGAGGTAATTACTTTATGAGTGTGCTGTAGAGAGCTGGGCGAAGCTGGACCTCTCCATGTGGGCTAGTTAAGCATGGGGATGGGGGAAATGTGAGTGAGTATTTTATATAGGGCTCAGGGTCAACAAGGTCTGGCCATCGAGAACGATAATGAAAATTGCACAGCTGCAGCTATTACGATGAAATATGGTACACAACACAGTATGGTGTTAATTTTGAAAATTGCACCTTCCATCATGCTCCATATTTAATGAAAACCCCATTTTGAATGAATGTGGCAAGTTCAAATAATTGTTTGGTATTTCTGCTGCAGTATTGTATGGAGGGCTCAAATTTATTTCTAGCAACAAACTGCCAGTCTGAGGAAGGGTCTTGACCCTAAATGTCATCCATTCCTTCTCTCCAGAGATGCTGCCTGTCCCTCTGAGTTACTCCAGCTTTTTGTGTCTATGCACATGTTGACAGTTGAGCAACAGGTGAGTGGAAATTTGTCTTTTGTGGCTCTGCCATTATCCATTAGGTGGTTTCTATGCTCATCATAGATAGCAAAGCTCCACACTGAAACAGAACCTAAACATCATCATGGATGGAGGCAGGATGCCTCACCCATAATTCAGCTGATAAAACCTTTGACTGTGAGCTAATCCATGCCACAGTCTTAGCCCACTGTTAAACCTGCCAATATTTCTGAATATCGTGACAATCAGTCTGTCAAAATCATTCAAGATTACTACTAACAAAAAATAAATGTAAATTAAAGAAACATTTTAAATCTGAAAAACAATTTAAACTGAAACTCAATTAACTGAAAAATATAAATAGCCTATTACCTAGTTACCTTGCAGTGTTATGCTGTGAAGTGAATGAAGTTGCTGTTCCTCTACTGGGAGTACGTTTGTGCTCTGCTATTGGATTTTATGCAGAGTCCAACATTTGTGTTTAGTTGGAGAATTGCCGGTGAAGAGAACCAACAGTTTGGGACTTCATGTTCACACGGGAATCCTGAAACCCGGTGGCATTTAAGTGGAGAAATGCCAGCAGTTTGGTGCAGAACTGCAGGAATTCCACGGCAGGTTCCAGCCCATAAAATCCTAGGAATCTTCAAACTAATTGAGTTGAGGGAACATCTGTGAATCTTATTTACAAGTCTATAGTTGCCTTGTAGCACACATTACAGTAACACCCAACATGTTACACATTTCTCTTATTACAAATGATTCAAAAAATTATTACTCAATATTGCCTTGTTATTATTAACTTAACAATGACCTTTGCTGCAAATTATGGTAGCATAAGTATGATTAATTTCTTTGGTACAACAGCCAGGCACACAATATTTGACACCAGGGATCAACAGTAATTGCATTAGTTTGGAGAAGTGAGTAAAATGGGAGAATGTCCATCGCAACCATTTGACACAATTGACCATTAACAATGTTAAATTTTTAACAATCATTAATCACTGGACAATAAAGCGTTAAGAATAATATTGTTCATTGAAATCACCTTTGTAAAATTGATCTGTGAGAAATCAGCTTCAGTTTGTTGTGGTGTGTCAGTGATATCTTATAAATGTGACCCAAAATAGATGAATAGTTGGAAAAATAGCAACTAATCATCCAAGTTGGAGACCATGTTGGAATAGATAGGAAGGAGCTGCAGATGCTGGTTTACACCCAATATTTCACTTACCAGCTTACAACACAGCGGTATGAATATTGATTTCTCTAACTTCAAGTAACCCTTGTTTTCCCTCTCCGTCCCGACCCTATCCTAGTTCTCTGACTAGTTTCACTGTCCTCCTGATCAAAATTTACTGATTGTATGCCTTGTTGTCACCTTCCCCTCAGCTAACAATGAACCATTCTACATTTTCCATTTTCATCGTCCCCTTTGATTTGTGTTTTCCCACCTAACACTTCCATATCTTTATGCCTCCCTATCCCCTGACTCTCATCTGAAGAAGGGCTCAACCAGAAATTTCACCCACTCCTCTCCAGAGATGTTGCCTATCCCCCTGAGTTTAGAGGGATTATGGGCCAAATGCAGGCAAGTGGGACCAGCTCAGGTAAGCTAATTTGGTCGACGTGGTCAAGTTGGGCTGAAGAAACTATTTATGTGCTGTATTACTCTGATTCTCTAAACAATTAACTCAGTTTGCTCTACAGCACAGACAATATCAATCCAAAGAAATTGTACTCATTGTAAAAGGCAGCTGTGATGCTGCTTTATGAAACTGGAACGTTGTTTTGTGACTGGCCTGGTGGTCAATTCTTTGGTATAAGAAAATAACTGCAGATGCTGGTACAAATCGATTTATTCACAAAATGCTGGAGTAACTCAGCAGGTCAGGCAGCATCTCGGGAGAGAAGGAATGGGTGACGTTTCGGGTCGAGACCCTTCTTCAGACCCGGGTCAATTCTTTGGTGTTGAGTTGTAAATGGAATAATAGCTCAATTGTTCTTTGCTCTTGATAAAGTGTAAATGCAGTGAAGTAGCCCAAATGTTCTAATTTGGTCTTGATAATGTATTCCGCAGGAATCAGTTCTCTTCTGCATTATTTACAGAAATAAATTGGATTTGAGAACTAGACCTACAATAAGAAAATCCACCCCCCTCCCCCCACACAATTAAATTTTCAAGGAGAGTTAACAAAGAATATCATCAGTGAAATACAGAAAGAAATACATTTATAAAATGGACATGAAACAAGGAACATGATCTTTTCCACTGTCATTATAAGATCTATCAAGCAATGTCTTACATTAAGGTATTATAATAGAGTAACAAGATTTAACAAACAGACCAGGAACAGCATCTGGAGTTTATCACTTACTGACTTAAAGACTCCTTTTCCCCACACGAAGACATGAACAGAAGATACCTGCAACCGTGCATGAAACCAAATCAATTTGCTCACAACCCAAGGTGCAATAGAGGTCAAAAGAATGCATTTATCTATTAACCTCATCTGCAAATAATATTATCATGGTGATCTTAGAGACTTTAGATGAGAATGCTACATTATAGTTGAAGAATGGATGCACATCATTTACTTTTGCAGTGGCGAAAGATATAATATATCTCCTGTTTGACAGGTAAAGCTGTCATCATCTAAGGGAAACACCAGAAAATATGAAAATAGCAGGGGCAATACCCTGCTGACCATACTCTCCCTGTAGTCTTTTATGCATAATTAATCTAAATTGTGGTACAAAGTCGAAAATGAATGCATATGTGAGAAAGAGAATAGCGTCTTGGATGATCATTTCAGAAACAACCAGATGCCTTCTTTGAAGCGAATCATGGAAAAGGTGTTGGAATTCCAGCAATCGTGCTTGACAAATGTCAGCGACTTTAAACAACTCTTTAGTTCAGGGGAACATGAAGATTTATACACTTATTATTTCCGGGTCAAGTATTAACAACTTTTGCATAAGATGAGACACCGTGTGCATATTCCTGCTTTGGATTTTGAATTACTTTCCATCTACCTGGGTGTCCATGGAGATGGTGTGTGGTAAAATGCACTGGTTGGCATTAACTAAATAGTGGCGGAACAGTGGTCATTCATTTTCCAATGAAGCTGGCAATAGCCAGGCAGCTGACTGAATGACATGCTAATCCTTCATATTGCAGCAATGTAGAAACTAATCTGATCCAATCATGAGAAGATAATATCAACAATATATGAAAGCAATGAAATGTCACTGATCATCTTTCCCAAAGACTTGCAATTTGTAGGCCTCTGTAAATTGGTCCTGGTGTGTAGGGAGTGGATGCGAAAGTGGGATAACATAGAACTAGTGTGAACAGGTGATTGATAGTCAGCGTCGACTCGGTGGGTTGAAGGGCCTGTTTCCAAGCTGTATCAATCAATTAATCAATTTAATCTATGATATTTGATGGTGTTAACTGACTTTGGGGCGATATTCCATGCTAGTTCCAATGCCTCTGCATTGAATTATTGGCATTTCCGGCCAGCTGAGGCAGGTAGAGGTATGATCTACAAGACTCTCTATGCTGCCGGCTGCCCTGCATAACAGCTCAGATTTTCCAGAGCATCACGTGCTGAAACAGAGACTTCCTGCAGGTTGCCTCTGCTGCATCAAATCCAGTGCTGTACACCCTGCCCCATTCAAAATTACCACAAGGCCCCTACAGACATGGGTGTGATTTACAAACCCAGGGGATAGTGAGATGCAGCATTGCTTGATGTAAATTGCTGTCTGTATGGAGTTTGCATATTCTCACTATGACTACATGGGCTTCCCCTGGGTGATCCTGTTTTGTCCCACATTCCAAAGTCACACTGTTAAATTAATTTGCTATCTTAAATTGCTCCTGGTGTAGAGGTTGGTTGGACCATTGTGCGGGGAAGGGGGTGGGGGGCTAATGGACTTTGGAGAAAAATAGATTGGAGGGAAATAAACGGGGGATTGGGACTAATGGGAATCCTCTAGTGGACAGAATAGACTCTCATGCAGCTTGAGGTGAGTAAAAAATAAACTGCTGGAGGAACTCAGCAGGTCCAGCAACCATGGAGGCAGAGGGACGGTCAATGTTTTTGTGGCCAAGTTGGCACTCATCCAAAACAGGATATTAGAAAAGCTAGAGAACACAAATTGAAGGAAAATTAAGGGAGGTATTGGATTGATAGAAGTGGTTTTGTTAGTTTATACATAGGCATACAGAAAGAAATATAATGATTATAGTTCATCCTGTCAAAGAAGAAGTCAGAGAAGTTAAGAGGAATAAATAGTGATAAGAAGAGAAGATATCCTTTCTATTTTGGTTGGAAGAATTAAAATACAAAGTTATAGGAAATAGAAGAAGTAATACATTCCAAGATTTGGAATGCAATTTGGGACATGGGATAGGATTTGTAAGGTGACAATAGTTTCTTTTAAGAGAGGCTATTTTTAAAGTCAGTTGGCACTGAAGAATTAAAATGGAAAATAGGTGGCCAGCAGTTCATTACGAGTGGAGTGAAGGAAGCACAATGTGGACATTGATGGGATAGTACAGGAATTCTGTCCTCATCTATAGCCGGAGAGCCCAGTGTCTGCTGAGAGCAAAGATGTAATCTGTTATGTACTAACATGAATTGAATATGTTGCATTAGTTCCTGAACTGTTCCCTTTTCCCCCTGCCCAATTATGCTTAGAAAGGCTTTGTTTTTGTCCATGGGCCTCTGCGATCCTTTGATATATTGAGTTGGCAACATTGCTTTATATTGGCAACATTGTGGAATGGTTACTTCTGTTGTGATATCTCCCTGACACTAATATTAAAATCACCCTCCCCAGAGCATAATGGGGCATAGGGAGCCATGTAACCAATGGCCAATGTTTATTATCCCTCTGTACCTTCAAGCCGAAACCATAAAAGTGTAGGATGCATAATCACTGAATGGAAAACCAGGGATTCACAGTCTATGACATTATTCCCTCAGCTGCAAATGAACCGTGCTTTTGCGCCTCAAATGGTTGACTGTAAAACCTTACACAGCCTCGCTCAAGTATAGGGAAAGCCTACAGCTTAATCGTCCTGCTTTTATATCTCCGCATAGAAAAATGTTGAAATAAGTTGAAATACTGTTTGACAAACATGTTGATAAATGAATGAGACCCAAGGCCTTTGTTATAGAGTCTATATTATAGACCAAAAGAATTGTGGTTATGTTCATCTATTGAAGGTATTTGCTTTGGCAGTTCCATTGAATATCCAAATAATGATTCTTTCTACAGTTTCAGTTTAGGGATGGGTCAGAATTAAACTTTGCAATCCAGGAAACAACAAAAGAAGCAGTCAGTAGCACTCTCAAAACTCACCTTGTCTCCAGAAAAAAATACATGACTTCAATGAATTACCCAAATTTTGATGGAACTTGCATCATATGTAACATATGTTTAATATGTTCAGTCATACTTTGTCTCTTAATTTATGCCAAATAACTTAAATCTGCACCTTCTGTTTGGAAGTCTAGATTTGCATAAACCTTCTTTATTTATTTTACTAAACTCTTCAAGATTTTGAACCTCTCTATCAATTTCTGCCTATCTCTCTCTTCAACAGCGCCTGCACTGCCCTAGCAGCTGCGGCTCGCCTGCAGTCCGTTTGTCTTTTGTGTTTTTGTTGTTGTTTTTTGTCTTCATTGTAGTGTTTAGATGCGATGTAGTTTTTTTGTGGTTGTGTTCTATGTGTGTGGGGGGGGGACTGTAAAATTGTCTCTTCCGAATGGAGTCCCAACCTTTTTTCTGGGTCGTGTCTCCGTTCCCGCTGCGGCCTACCATTGACCAAACACCTGGAGCTGGCAGCTCCCAGCTGGGACCACCTGGGCTCCGGTTCACAGAGCCCGTGGACCGGACTTACCATCTGTGGAGCTGGCTGCCTTCAGAGGCTGTGGTGGCGCTGCGAGTGCAGCTGCGACTCGCCTTCGGAGGCTCCGGAGTCTTCTTCGGCCATGGGCCGCGTGGATATCGGAAGCTTGCAGGCCCCTGGGTGGGGGCCGACATCGGGAGCTCCGGCAGCGGCAGCATCTTCACCCGCCCCGGATTGCGGGGCTTGGGTCGGCCCGCTGCGGACCTTCCACCGTCCAGCGCAGCCTGGAACCGGCTGCGGGATTTTCTCTGCCCGGCGGGGGCTTCAATGCTGGGAGCCCCGACCACCCTGACGTGCAGCGGCGGCGCTTTCGCCTGCCCCAAATCGCGGGGCTGGGTCGGCCCGCTGCAGACCTTTCACTGTCCTGGAACGTGGCAACTTCAACAGCCTGACCGTGGGAGAAGACGGCAGGGGAAGAGAAAAGACATTCTGGCCTTCCATCACAGTGAGGAGGTGACTGGAGGAGACTCACTGTGATGGATGTTTGTTTTTTTTTTTGTGTTGGTTGTGATTGTGTGTGAAATTGCTTATTTTTATTGCTCTATTACTGGACTGTGGGTGAACTTTCATTTCACTGCACATCTTGTATGTGTATGTGACAAATAAACTTGACTTGACTTAAGTATAGCAATATTACCTTCCCCAGTGAGTCTTTGTAACCGAAGCATTTCATCCTTGGTATCGCTCTAATGAATCTCTGCCACACCCTGTGCAAGGTATTGATATCCATAATAAAGTTTGGTGACCAGAAACTTCTCCAGCCAGGCATAAATCTGTGATATTTTTAACATGAAAGATTTTTAAAATGAACTTCCTTAAATTTGTGCTCTGTGTCCCGTTATATAAAGCCATGGTTCCTATATACTTTTCAATCTTCTCAGCGCACAAAAAGACGTGTTTGTACACCTTTTCAAAGTTCTACCATTCAGTTCTTATATCTTTTTCCCACTCTTGTTACAAAATGAACAATATTCCTATTCATATTCATATTCCTCTGTGTTAAATTTCAACCGCCAGGTGCCCATTTAAAAAGTATGTTCATGCCTGGTTAACAGTCTTCACTGTTTACTAATTTCTGTTTCATGCTCTCTGAGAACACAAAGATAATGCCTTGAATTAAAAAAATCAGGTCAGTAATATATGAAAATTGCAACTGTCCCCGATACCGGTCTTTAGGACACACTGCTGTACACTTGCAGTTAGTTGACAAAACTCTTGTTCTTCGATAGTCTTCGCTTCCTGTCACTTAGAAAATCCTCAGTGACCGAGCCATGGCCCCTTTTTTTTATCCCATGGGATTTCATTTAGCCAATAAGTCTGTTCAGTGGAATTTTTGTAAATTGCTTTTTGATAGTTCATGTACTCTAAAGTAAATAAGGTAGTACTGTTGTCTGTCGTCTCATCAAAAAACTTGTATTGGTTAAGCATGATTTTAAAAGGTTTGTGCTGCCTTTTCATTAGTTAACCTTTTATTACAATGTGAAGCACTAGTTGGGTGACTGGGAAGATATGCTGGGTTTTGATGAAGACCAGCCACCCACATCCATCCGGCAAACTACTGTCTTCGTCACTCAGACTCACTACTGTCTTGGTTTTTGTTTTGCAACTGGATCCTTACACATCACATCTGGTGAGATTTCCCTCATTAATCAGGAAGTAGGCATCATGGCACGGAGAAGGTGACAGATGGTCTCTTCATGTGATCCTCGAACTCGAGTCGGTCTCAGTGGAATGAGACCAACAAAGAAAACATTACAGGCAGCCAGGTCTCCACGGGCTTCATGGGAGCATTAACAAAAACGCAGGTGGCAATCAAAGCTCCAGCTGATAACCCGTATATATCAGACTTAGGAAACATTTTCAATACATTTTAAAAATGCCACAGACACAAAGGCACTGGTTGAATATTCACCGCTCAAAAAGATTCCATTTGACAATCTATTATAGCGACTAAATTAACTCAATTGCATGTAGTCGGCCTTGGGGATGAAGAGTCAATTGAAGACCCGAACAGCAGATGAAATTAGCCCTTATTCAATTTCAATATAAGAGTCAAGGTTCTGTTATTATCATACGTACTGACAACAGAACAATTAAATTCTTACTTTGTGCGGCATACAGGCCCATTAATTTAATAGCACACAGATAAATATGTAATAAGCATAAAGCAATACATCAATAATCATAATACTAGGTAACCATTATAGTGCAAATCCAAAGTCTGTAGTGCAACCAAAGACATAGTCCAAAAAAGATGATAGTTTGTGAGGTTCATGAGCCTAATGGTTGATGGGAAAAAGCTATGCCTGAACCTGGTGATCAGGTTTTTCAGGCTCCTTTTGACAAATCTTCTGGAATTTTTTGAGGATGTAACTAGGAAAATGGACTGGGGAGAGCCGGTGGATGATGTATACCTTGACTTTCAGAAAGCCTTTGACAAGGTCCCACATAGGAGATTAGTGGGCAAAATTAGAGCACATGGCATTGGAGGTAGGGTACTGACATGGATAGAAAATTGGTTGGCAGACAGAAAGCAAAGAGTGGGGATAAATGGGTCCCTTTCAGAATGGCAGGCAGTGACTAGTGGGGTACCGCAAGGTTCGGTGCTGGGACCGCAGCTATTTACAATATACATTAATGACTGGGATGAAGGGATTAAAAGTAAAATTAGCAAATTTGCAGATGACACAAAGCTGGGTGGCAGTGTGAACTGTGAGGAACATGCTATGAGGTTGCAGGGTGACTTGGACAGGTTGTGTGAGTGGGCGGATGCATGGCAGATGCAGTTTAATGTGGGTAAGTGTGAGGTTATCCACTTTGGTGGTAGGAATAGGAAGGCAGATTATTATCTAATGGTGTCAATTTAGGAAAAGGGGACGTACAACGAGATCTGGGTGTCCTAGTGCATCATTCACTGAAAGGAAGCACGCAGGTACAGCAGGCAGTGAAGAAAGCCGATGGAATGTTGGCTTTCATAACAAGAGGAGTTGAGTATAGGAGCAAAGAGGTCCTTCTGCAGTTGTACAGGGCCCTGGTGAGACCGCATCTGGAGTACTGTGTGCAGTTTTGGTCTCCAAATTTGAGGAAGGATATTCTTGCTATGGAGGGCGTGCAGCGTAGGTTTACTAGGTTAATTCCCGGAATGTCAGGACTGTCGTATGTTGAAAGACTGGAGCGACTAGGCTTGTATACACTGGAATTTAGAAGGATGAGAGGGGATCGTATTGAAACATATAAGATTATTAAGGGGTTGGACACGTTAGAGGCAGGAAACATGTTCCCAATGTTGGGGGAGTCCAGAACCAGGGGCCACAGTTTAAGAATAATGGGTAGGCCATTTAGAACGGAGATGAGGAGAAACTTTTTCAGTCAGAGAGTTGTAAATCTATGGAATTATCTGCCTCAGAAGGCGGTGGATTCTCTGAGTGCTTTCAAGAGAGAGCTAGATAGAGCTCTTAAGGATAGCGGAGTCAGGGGGTATGGGGAGAAGGCAGGAACGGGGTACTGATTGGGAATGATCAGCCATGATCACATTGAATGGTGGTACTGGCTCGAAGGGCCAAATGGCCTACTCCTGCACCTATTGTCTATTGTCTATTGTCTATTGTATATTCCTAGATGTTCGAGTTGTGGTGTTGCAACCAGTCAGTATGGTCACTATTGTACACCTGTACAAGTTTGGAAGAGTTTTCGGCGACATACCAAATCTCTTCAATCTTGTAAGGAAGCAGAGGTGTTGATGATCTCTCTTTGTGATTGTCTCAATGTTGCCCAGGTACTTGAAGCCGTTGACTCTCTTCACCTCCTTCCTGTTGAAGAAGACAGGTTCATGGATCATTGGATTTCCCCTCCTGAAGTCAAAAATCAGCTCCCTGGTTTTGCTAATGTTCAAAGCTTGATTATCTGATTCACAATTGAATCTCCTTCCAGCACTCGGACTCATCCTTACCTGTTCTTCGTCCAACAATGGGGGTATTATTGGCAAATTTAAGGATAGCGTTGGGACTGTGTCTAGCTAAGCAGTTGTGGGTAGAGCAAGGGGACTGAGCAGGGGACTAACTAAGCAGAGAGTGTAGAGGAAGGGGACTGAGCACAGAGTCTTGAGGTGCTCCTGTGTTGATGTTTTGAGGAGGAAATGTTGTAAAATTTGTATCAGTTTTGGGCTGCCGATGAGGAAGTCAAGGATACAATTATATAAGGATGAGCAGAGACCCATTTCATTGAGTTTAATGATATGTTTGGAAGGGATGATGGTGTTGAACACTGAGCTGTGATCGATGAACCATAGCCTGACATGTGTGTTCTTATTGTCCATGATGTCCAGTGTAGAGTAGAGAGCCAGTGAGATTGCACCCCCTGATGATCTATTGTGGTGCTGGGTAAGTTGTAGTGAGTCTAAGTCCACACTAAGGCAGAAGTAGATATGCATCTTAAACAACCTATCAATACACTTCATCGCCACAGTCATTAGTGTTACCGGTTAGTAGTCATTGAGGCCTTGGGCACCAGCATTATTAATGTCCTTTTAAAACAGGAAGGAACCTCGGACATTAGTCGTGAGAGGTTGAAAATGTCCACATAAACCCCAGCCAGTTGTTCCATGCAGGTTTTAAGATTGCGGCCAGGTGCACCATTGTAGCTGGACACTTTCCGAGAGTTCATCCTCATGAAGGATCTTCTGACATTGGTTTCGTTGGCTGAAATGACAGTGTTGCTGGGGGCTATGGAGTGCTGAGATGATCCATTGATGTTTTCCCTATGAAACAAGCATAGAAAACACTGAGTTTGACCGGAAATGATGCTCACTGTCACTTGAACTACTACTTGGTTTTGTCTTGTAGGAAATAAGGGTGTGCAAGGGCTGACATGCAAATGAATGTCTGTTTGGATGGTTGCAGGGTGACATGGATAGGTTGAGTGAGTGGGCAGATGCACGGCAGATGCATGGCAGATGCGGTTTAATGTGGACTGTGTTAGTGTTTACACTGAGACTGATTTTTTGCTTTCCTGATGCCCTTATAGCGGCCAAATGCACAAGCAAACATACAGAAGAGATCAGTCAGGAGAGTTGTTTTGCGAATCTAATTCGCTTGATGGACAGCTCTTCTGAACAGGCTATGACCACCTTTGGTGAACTGGTAGCTTCCTGAGGGCTCCAATATGCAGCATAAACTTGCAAAAAAGGGGCCCTCCTGGTATTTCCAGTCTATTAGAGTGATAGACTCAGTCATACAGTGTGGAAACAGGCCCTTCAGCCCAACTTCCCCACATCGACCAACATGTGCCAGCTACACTAGTCCCACCTGCCTGCATTTGGCTCAAATCCCTCCAACCTGTCCTATCCGTGTTCCTGTCTAACTGTTCCTTAAATGTTGGGATAGTCCCAGCCTCAATGACCTCCTCTGGCAGCTTGTTCCATGCCCCCACCACCCATATTATCAAGTTTGTTGGTAGACACAAAATGCTGGAGTAACTCAGCGGGACAGTTAGCATCTCTGGAGAGAAGGAATGGGTGATGTTTCGGATCGAGACTCTTCAGTCTGAGTTACTCCAGCATTTTGCGTCTACCTTCGATTTAAACCAGCATCTGCAGTTCTTTCCTACACAGTTTGTTTCTGTGAATGTGAAATAATGAATTGATTCTCAAAAGTATCAGCCCCAAATTCTTAATGTGTTCATACCTTGTCTGTTTCCAACCGAGCCTGATCTTGGCCTTTTGATACATTCCACGTTTAGTTTGATATATTCCACGTATACGCATCTGTTTTCCCTAATCCTCAGCAGTGTTTCTTGGCTTGAGGTTTGATGTATCTCTCAAGTTCTTATGTGGATCCAGCCCTTCAAAGTGGGTTGCCATGTTCCCTGTATGTTTAGCCAAATATCCCCCCCAAAATCTCATGGTCTTGTCACATTTTTTCTCTGACCCAGAACTGAGCAAATATGTATATCTATATTCACATACTGTAATTTTATATGGGGTCTGTGTAAATATTGTGGTTGGTTTCAAGAAGCGATTATGTCAAGTGGCTACAGTCTACATAAATATCATGCTGCTGTTATTCAATTGATAGTAGTCCTTACTGAATTGTGGGAATGACTCTGATGTTTCTGCAAACGAAGGGAGAGATTGGGTATTATGAACCCCGTGTAATTGCGTAAAATGTACATGACCTGATTTTAGTTATAAAAATTCTGCTATTTTTTCTGCTAAACTTATTCTGCTAAAAGCTCTAGAATAAAGGGCAGCCACGGTGGTGCAGAAGTAGAGTTGCTGCCTTACAGTGCTTGCAGCGCCGGAGACCCGGGTTCAATCCTGTCTGTATGGAGTTTGTACGTTCTCTCCGTGACCGCGTGGGTTTGCTCCGAGATCTTCAGGTTCCTCCCACACTCCAAAGACGTACAGGTATGTAGGTTAATTGGCTTGGTGTAAATGTAAATTGTCCCTAGTGTGTGTAGGATAGTGTTAATGTGCGGGGATCGCTGGGACAGTGTGGACTCGGTTGGCCGAAGGGCCAGTTTCCGTGCTGCATCTCTAAACTAAACTAAACTAAATAACTGTGGCTTAATATTCCATAATATTGTAATGAGGAAAAGATTTATGTTTCTGTAGATTGAATAGGAAGATGAACAAGAAAGATGCCTGACTTTCATCCCCAGAACACGAAGAAAGTCGAAAGGAAAGGGAGGCTATGTAACACAGCAGCCAACAGCCAGTGCAGTGGCTAACAAATTATAATCATGTACTTTCAATGAATGAATTTGACACTGTGGGACAAAGTCACTTTACTCTCTCTCTCTCTTACTCCCATCACTCCCCCAATGTGCAAGACTTCTACCAAATGCCTTTTTGAAATATTTTTCCAGTCATTATTATATGCCCAACAGTTAAAAATATTCACAGAAATGAAATCAACATTCTATGTGGTTAACTATATCAGCATTACAGGCCACCTTTCATCCAAAAATGTCAAAGATTCCAGTTACTCCATTTATAATGATCTCTTCACTGTGTGTCTGCTTCAATGCCAACTGCTTCATTTGCTTCACCTTGTAATCCACTATCGGTCAGACACACTGACAGGCAAGATGCATTTGCCTGTGAATGACTGGGGTAAATCCCCCAGATCCAATTTATTCTGCCAGACCATTGCGCACAGTATCAAGAGGTAACAGGCACTTGTATGAAATTTCCTCTTGTGTGGACATTTCTACTCTCTGCAGAGACATCTGTGATCACTCTTCAGAGTCCACTGCTGCAAGGTGCAAACACAAACATCTTTCTGGGCTCGACAAGGTCGTGAAAAAGCTTTGCGGATGGTGCTTGGGTGGATCCTACAGTTATCTCCTGAAGAAATGAAAGCACCTATACATTCTCCCCATGACCGCGTGGGTTTTCCCCCACACATCGTTTTCCTCCCACACTCCAAAGACGTGTAGGTTTGTAGGTTAATTGGCTAGAATAAGAATTGTAAATTGTCCCTAGTTGTTAGTGTACGGGGATCGCTGGCTGGTGTGGAATCGGCGGGTTGAATCTGTATCTCTAAAATCAACTAAACTAAACTAAACTAAATTAAACTAAATGAAACTAAACTCTAAACACCCACTCTAGAAGCCACTGTTGCCTGTAATACATTCTCCCATTTTTCTAAGTCAACACCAAACGCAACGCAACAATCTTGATCAGCTCCACAAGAGATAGAGACTTAGAGAACTGACCATCTATCTATCTCTGCCAGATCCTTATTGTTCCTTATACTCTGTACTTCATCCAGTGAAAATTCTTCTTATCTGATAACTTCTATCTCAAGAGCGGGTGCCCCTGTGCTGCCTCTTAATCAGACAATGGTGCAATGAGTGAGCCGCTGCAGATCTGAAAGGAAAAGATGTTGTGCAGTTGGAGTTGCAGGGAAAGATAAAGGACAGCGAAACATAATCTAAAGTGTTCCTTAGGATGCTTGAGACACTGAGTCTACTAAGGCCACTGCAGAAATATGAACAAACACTTGAATCTGACATTGCTTTTTGTGCTTGTGCTTTTGTACCAAGTGTATTTGCAGTCTTACTGTCTCCCTATTATCAGGAGCGCTTCCTTTTGAAGGTGCCTTAGGGTGTTCCTCTTCCTGCTATAGTTCTGCCATTAGAAGTTCCCAGCCATCTTTTCTTCACAGGATGAGGACATGACATTTATAGAATATGAGTGGCCTGGACATATTTTCCCCCCTTTAAGTGTGTGCATCTCAAGTCGACATTGGTGCATTATCGTTTTAAGTGAACCATTCCTCTGGGCTAGTAGAAGCCCTGGGGGCAGCCAATGTGAGTTGACAGTGGTAGTGACTTAAGGTAGCTGTTGATTGTTTACACCAGATCCTTTTAACTAAGCAAGGTTTATGAAAAAGAAATTACCGCCACAATCTGCTGACACCATTTCAGACTTTCCACGAGATTTCCGAATAAGGAACTGTTCATCTTCACATCCTTTGATGTCTGCAGATCAGTTTTGGAGCCAGTATCCCTAGATTTTTGTTTGTTTTTTGCCTCCCACACATAGGCACACAATCTCTCCAAATCCTGAGTCACAAATGGATCACCAGAAAAGATGCTTTTTGTGGGAGCTTTACTCACACTGTAAAGTGCAGTGGTCAGTGTTGTCTTTATGCCTTGTCTGTTAAACAAAAGGATAATACGAGATATTTTAATTACTGCATCGCGTCAGGAAAAATAGTTGGAGTAAAATGGGATTTTTAAATGAGAAGGAACTTTTAATGTTGACCATTGTAATTTGAAGAAACAGTGGCTCGAGAAAACAATGGTTTGTTTGAGGATTGTAAGACCAGCACCTCATATTTCGCTAGGGCAGCTGACAACCCAGCGGTATGAATATTGATTTCTCTAACTTCAGGTAACCCTTGTTTTCTCTTTCTGTCCTTCCTCCACCATAGTTTTCTGACTAGTTTTACTGTCCTCCTGATTAATTTTATCATTTGAATGCCTCGTTGTCACCTTCCCCTCAGCCAACAATGAATTATTCTACATTTCCTTGACCATTGTTTGCTTTGATCGGTCGTTTTCACACCTTACCCCTTCCATATATCTAGTTTTCCTCTCCCCTGACTCTCATTCTGAAGAAGGGTCTCGACCCAAAAAGTCACCCATCCCTTCTCTCCAGAGATGTTGCTTTTCCCGCTGAGTTGCTCCAACATTTTGTGTTTATCTTCGGTGTAAATCAGCATCTACAGTTCCTGCCTACATAAAGGTTTGTCTGAGTTGTACATAGAGGGTACCATTTCACACCTGGGCTGGTTATTACCTATTGGCACAAGTGCAACTAGAGGAAGCAGACAGAGACATCTGAATAAATTGCAGACTTCTTTCTCCAAATAAGACCTGCTTAAAGAAGCACTCGTTTTTGAAGATAAATACATACATCTTTATCCAATAGATAGAAGCACCAACTATTTCAATGTTGTCAATAACATTATATGTAAATTATTATGGATGTCCTTGAGCAGTCTAGTCTGGTGGACTGTGTGTTTGAAAATAAATGAAAATAGGATATTTTATTTGGAAATAAGTTTAACCTAAAGTTTTGATTCATTTCTGTTCATAATGAAACAATTTAGACATGTACTTCTACTACAAGCTGCTGCGGTAGATATTACATTTTCGCGGCTAATCTATTTCACAAATACAGTATATCCTTGGCTGCTTTTCAATTCTGGCCACTCGTTTTTCAATGAATTAGAAGACCAGCAGTTGAAAGGTGGAGTTGGGGAAGGACACTTTCTCTCACCCATGGGCACAATTCCATTTTCAGATAAGCTTGCAAATGCACATGCAGTGTAGTGTAGTTTCCAGCAAAAGGCATTGGGTGTGTGCAAATTAAAGTCCTCAGTCAGTTGGAGGGCAATGATTCCAGTTCTCCTCCACACTTAAGGAGTGACAAGGGCAAAGACAATAGACAATAGACAATAGACAATAGGTGCAGGAGTAGGCCATTTGGCCCTTCGAACCAGCACCGCCATTCAATGTGATCATGGCTGATCATTCTCAATCAGTACCCCGTTCCTGCTTTCTCCCCATACCCCCTGACTCCGCTATCCTTAAGAGCTCTATCTAGCTCTCTCTTGAATGTATTCAGAGAATTGGCCTCCACTGCCCTCTGAGGCAGAGAATTCCACAGATTCACAACTCTCTGACTGAAAAAGTTTTTCCTCATCTCTGTTCTAAATGGCCTACCCCTTATTCTTAAACTGTGGCCCCTGGTTCTGGACTCCCCCAACATTGGGAACATGTTTCCTGCCTCTAATGTGTCCAACCCCTTAATAATCTTATACGTTTCGATAAGATCCCCTCTCATCCTAAATTCCAGTGTATACAAGCCTAGTCGCTCCAGTCTTTCAACATATGACAGTCCCGCCATTCCGGGAATTAACCTAGTAAACCTACGCTGCACGCCCTCAATAGCAAGAATATCCTTCCTCAAATTTGGAGACCAAAACTGCACACAGTACTCCAGGTGCGGTCTCACTAGGGCCCTGTACAACTGCAGAAGGACCTCTTTGCTCCTATACTCAACTCCTCTTGTTATGAAGGCCAACATTCCATTGGCTTTCTTCACTGCCTGCTGTACCTGCATGCTTCCTTTTTACAGTCCACTTTCAAAGAGTTCCACAGTCACATTCAACAGATTTTTACTGGGGGTCTAACTCTTTTTCTTGAGGAGGAAGGAACTGCAGATGCTGGTCTGAAGAAAGGTCTCGACCCGAAACGTCACCCATTCTTTTTCTTCAGAGATGCTGCCTGACCTGCTGAGTTACTCCAGATGTTTGTGTCTATCTACCTCTCTTTCTTTTCAGTCTTTCCCAGGCATCCTTACATAAGTAGCCGCAAGGAATTGCAAATGCTTACAGATTGTGCTGGCTTGTTAAGTCTGCTCTCCAAGTTTAATGAGCGTAATTAACACCAATATTTCTGTGGCATTACTTTAGAAAAACATAACAGGAGCATTCATGTTATTGTGATTCACCCTCTCTATCTGATAGATGTTAAAGCCAAAAGGATGCCTACCTAAAAGCAACTAAAAACACAAAGAACCCACTTCACAATTACCATACCTAATTGTTAGCAGCCGCACCTAGAATCTCATTGTTAACTGCGCTTTTACAAGGAGCAAGATTTCTGCCGATTCTGGACTAAGTCAAACCTTCAACCATTTTCCATCAGCTAAACATGCTTGAAGGTTCGACTTAGTCCAGAATGAGCAGAAATCTTGAAATGGGTAACTAAAGATAAGGTGATTGCATATGAAACTGTCCACAATATTTGGCAGTGTTTTAATCTGTTATGAGCAGGACTTTTTTAATTGAAGCCTAAGGTAGTGTTAGTTTATTAGCATCATTTACTTGGTATGTACAGCAGGTCACAATTATCATGGATGATATGAGCAGTGGAATTCGGTCTCATGTTTACTTTGAAAATCATTGACGGTTAAATTGGACAACTGCTGAACGTGGGCACAGGGATCACAATGGTTAATTAACCGCCAGACATGTAATGAAATATATGCAGAGCACCACCCTCTGTGTGTGGGTTTTTATGCGCAATTTGCTTTGCCTTTTGATTGCTGGAAGTGCTGAAATCATTAGGAATAGTCTGTGCATAGTTAACCACAGCCAGAGTACTGGAGATACAGTAGCAGGCAGCATTGTTCAAAAATTGAAGAGGCAAAATAGAGGCAAATGTCACATACACTCAGGCAAGAGATCCTCAACCTCTTCCCCCAAAATTCCTGACGTACAAGAGTGGTCAACAACTGGTGAATTACTGCAAAAATACAGTGTGCATCGAGATTTAATGATCTGACTGGAGAGGTCAAGATCAGTACGAATATCTCCAAATGCCATTTCCAACCAACTGCACTGCTGGCTTCAGCTTCTCCGTTTAAAAATTCACCATATCTCTCTGTCACCACCAATCTTTATCAGAGAGTTACATAGTGTGGAAATAGATTCTTTGGCCCACTCCTCCATGTCAACCGAAATGCTTACCTAAACTCATCCGATTTTTCTGCATTATATTCCACAATCTGCAACCCTTTGTTATCTTCGCTTATCACCTCCCAGTCTTTATCGCTATCTCCATTTTCCCTTCCCCTCTGGATTCACCCATTGCTTGCCAGTTGCAATCACCCTCCCCTGAACCCCTTTATGCCGCCCATCTCGTCTTCACACTCTCAGTCCTGATGCAGGTTCCTAATCCAAAACGTTGTTGATCCCTTTGCCTGTGCAGACCCACTGAGTTCCTCCAGCAGTTTGTGTTTTGCTCCAGATTCCAGCCTTCTGCAGTCTCTTGTATCAACAAATATTCAAACATGGTATCCTCCAAACAGATTGCAACACATTCACGCTTCTGATTCCTTTTCAGAAAAAAGTGGCACTGAATCAAGTTTTGAAAACTTAATTCAAGTCAAGTCAAGTCAAGTCAAGTTTATTTGTCACATACACATACACGATGTGCAGTGAAATGAAAGTGGCAATGCCTGCGGATTGTGCACAAAAAAAGAATTACAGTTACAGCATATAAATAAAGTTAATACAGAGAAGACAAAATTTAGTCCCTGGAGTTATAAAAGTTAACAGTCCTGATGGCCTGTGGGAAGAAACTCCGTCTCATCCTCTCCGTTTTCACAGCGTGACAGGGAGGCACTTGCCTGATCGTAGCATCTGGAACAGTCCGTTGCTGGGGTGGCAGGGGTCCCTCATAATCTTGCTTGCTCTCGATCTACACCTCTGATGTATAGGTCCTGCAGGGGGGCTAGTGTAGTTCCCATGGTGCGTTCTGCCAAACGCACTACTCTCTGCAGGGCCATCCTGTCCTTGGCAGAGCTGTTCCCAAACCAGACTGTAATGTTGCCGGACAGGATGCTCTCTACAGCCCCAGAGTAGAAGCAATGAAGGATCCTCAGAGACACTCTGAATTTCCTCAGCTGTCTAAGGTGGTAAAGGCGCTGCTTTTCCTTACCCACCAGTGCGGCAATGTGCGTTGCCCATGTCAGATCCTCTTTGATGTGGACTCCCAAGTA
This sequence comes from Rhinoraja longicauda, assembly GCF_053455715.1. Taxonomy (NCBI): domain Eukaryota; kingdom Metazoa; phylum Chordata; class Chondrichthyes; order Rajiformes; family Arhynchobatidae; genus Rhinoraja; species Rhinoraja longicauda. Next base: position 44,283 of record NW_027601624.1, read on the forward strand.
TTTAAAACTGCTCACCCTATCCACAGTAGACCCATTCATCTCCAGTGGCGTGTACGTCCTTGGATGTTGAGCCCTTCTAAAGTCCACAATCCGCTCCTTAGTTTTATTGACATTCAAGAGGAGGCTATTGTCCTGATACCAGAGTGCCAGATCAGCCACCTCCTCCCGGTAGGCCTTCTCATCGTTGTCGGAGATCCGGCCCACCACCACAGTGTCATCAGCAAACTTGATGATGGAGTTTGAGCTGAACCTGGCCACACAGTCATGTGTGTACAGGGAGTACAGTAGGGGGCTAAGGACGCAACCCTGGGGGGATCCTATGTTCAGGGTGAGGGGGCTAGATGTGTGTTCTCCCATCCTGACCACTTGGGGCCTGGTGGTGAGAAAGTCCAGGACCCAGGCACACAGAGGGGTGCTAAGCCCCAGTTCCAGCAGCTTCTCAGCCAGTCTGCTGGGGACTATTGTGTTGAAAGCTGAACTAAAGTCAATGAACAGCATCCTCACATAGCCCCCCTGGCTGTCCAGATGAGAGAGAGCGGTGTGCAGAACCTGGGAGACCGCATCATCCGTGGACCTGTTCGGATGGTATGCGAACTGTAGTGGGTCCATGTTGCGAGGAAGGAGGGCACAGATGTGCTTCTTGATTAGCCTCTCGAAGCATTTCATGACAACCGAGGTGAGGGCCACCGGTCGGTAGTCATTTAAACAAGCTGGAGAGACATTCTTTGGCACCGGTACAATAATGGATCTCAGTGTTACTTCTGTGGTTTTCTCCCCATTCGAGGCAATGATGCAAGACATTATGGGAATGATCACTGCAGAGGCTTAAACCATTTAAGATGACTTTGATATCATATCTGTTCTATCTTCTATCAATGCATTTTAGTTTAGTTTTAGAGATACAGCGTGGGAGCATGCCCTTTGGCCCACTGAGTCCACACTGACCCACTGAGTCCACACCGACCTACAATCACCCATGCACTAATTGTATCCTACACACTAGGGACAATTTACAGAAGCCATTTAACCTACAATTCTGCGCGTTTTTGGAATGTGGGAGGAAACCGGAGCACCCAGATTAAACCCACGTGATCATTGGGAGAATGTACCAACTCCATACAGACAACACCTGTAGTCTAGATCAAACCCGGGTCACTGGTACCGGAAGACAGCAGCTCTACCGTTGCGCCACTGTGCCGCCTCAACCTTTTACTCTCTTCTAATTTGCAAGTTGTAGATTGTCCAACCAAGCATTTTTACTTTATTTTACTTTCTTGTTTTTATGCGACTGCTCAATCATATTTTAATTCAGTTCAATGCATGTTTTCTCAGGATCAATGTGACATGTTCCACTGCTTCTAAGAGACCATCTTGGGAATGTCAGGCTTTATTCTGGATATTGTCAGCCACATTGCTGCCTCAAGATTATATCAATGATCTGACTGCACCTTTGACTTCATGGCTCCCTGCTGTAGCTTGGAAACTGCTCTGAATGAAAACTGATGTGAAACCTGAGCAGATTTCCTTTGCTCTATTTGCTGTGAAGTGAGTCGGAGCATTGGAGGTTGATAGGTTTAAACTGAAAACTGAATTTCTCTGCTTCGAAAAATGGGTCAGCAAATAATTTTATTTATTCTCAGTTTCGATACAATCTGTGAATTGTTGCTCAAATTAATACTGGAGCACCCTTAGAACTTAGAAGTAAAAGGTCCTGAGTCCAATGCATCTCAGTAAACACGGTGGCAGATAGGAAAGAGAGCTCGCCGTTTCTGATCTTCACTTTCTTTTATTTAGTTTGGTTTAGAGATGCAGTGCAGAAACAGGCCCTTCGGCCCACCGAGTCCGCACCGACCAGCATTCTTCATACACTAACACTATCCAACACACAAGGGACAATCTACAATTTTATCAAGCCAATTAACCTACAAACCTGTACGTCTTTGGAGTGTGGGACGAAATCCCAAAGGAAACCCATGAAGGTCACAGGAAGAATGTATAAACTCCATACAGCCAGCACCCGTAGTCAGGATCAAACCCGAGTCGTTAGCGCTGTAAGGCAGTAACTCTACCACTGTGTCAACGTGCCTCCCTTATGTTTCTTTACAACATAGGAGAGATTTAAGAGGGACAAAGTGTCAATGTGGTTGGAGCGGGGTAAACTTTTGGTAATATTTACACCTAGGAATTTGATGCAAATATTTGTTGATATTTACCCGTAGGAACTTGATTCATATTGAGAAATAGAATCCTTTCAAATTGTAGTTCATCTCTGAGTTGATATCCGGCAACCCCAAAGTAATGTGCTTGCAGTCAATGGTGTCATTGCAAAGTTGTTCTCCACTCTGTTGAAACGCTAAACATCAGCGAGGCTCTTGAATGCAACAGTTGTTGGCATACGATGTGATGCTACACATATCTCCATCTTGAAGAAATGTTAATGCATAAAATTCGATTACTGCAATGACCCTGACAGCACTGGCAATCCAGTCTTCGACCCGCTGCCAGGTTGGAAGTGTACCTGTAGAGGTCAGCTCATTTCAGTCATGATGTTCCTTGTGAAGCAATGTTACCTCAAAAACTTCCACACTGATGTTCAGGAAGAATTGCTCTCTGAATCATTGGGCTCATTCTGCTGGCATCTCCCCTCTACCTCCATCCAGCTGCTTGTCCTGCTCCATTATCTCTCTGCTCCCCATCTGAGCTGTAATGTGCCCCAAGGGACTATCTGCCTCATGTCTGGGAGCACCTGGTTTGTGCACAAACCACAAGCTCAAGATAAAATGGCTGAGTAACCTCCCAACTGTTGAGTTTCTTGACAGCACAAGGTTAAGGGGTTGGTGTTAGCAAGGATATTGTACTTCTGTTCAGCTTGTGGCAGGCATTTGTCTTGTGCATCTAATAATATCCTACCAATATAGCAACTCCCAAACTTCAGTACACACATGAGATACCATATTGAAATTAATCAACCAGCTGCAGCACCTGTAAAAATACGCAGAGATCTCTTGTAAGATCATACAGCAAATATAAACTGGAAGATGGATATTAAAGTTTATATATTGTAAATGTTCCTCTGGTTTGCTGCCTTTTTAGTATCTGGCCATTTTGCTCTTCAACTAAATAACTGGCTTCTCATTGTGCACCCTTAGGAATTGTCTGCCTTATATAAACACGCTTGTTTAAATTGCTTGCCTGATGTGGATTTCCAGTTCAACTTCAAATAATTTTTCATTCCAGTTTATTACAAATCACAGCAGCGTCTAACCATCCATTACAAAGCCTGATTTTTCTCGTATGGTTCCAACCTGGATATTTTGAATGTTTCCCAGGTGACTTGTTCCGAGCTGCAACCTTGCTTTTTCTGTTTTTCATCTGGACAGATTTCACTGCAAAGATAAATCATTCTAGACCATATCCAGAAATCTGTCCTTCGACATGTTCTTGCATTGATTCTGGTCATGTGCTTATAAGCCATTGGACTGAAAACCAACATAAATTCCTATAATGCACCTTTTGAGTCCTTTATATTTGCTTTTGAACAATTGACTTCTGAAATAATCCAGTATTTCAGCTCTCATGTCGTTCTGAGATGTAAGAACCTTATTTTTTTGCCATCATATTGAAATATATGATGTAAATCTCTGTCTTGCTACACACTCTCACATTAAAATTAGATATCTTATTCTCTTTAACTTGCGTAAGTGAAATCTTGCCTGCAGCAAATAATTGTACAGAGACTTAACCAAATCTTTTGATTTCATTTGTTTTAGCAAATGCTCAGTATTTCCTCTGCAGAAACTTATTTCAATTCCAGTCCCTGTTATCATTGGATGTACTTTCACAGATTTTTTTTTCCGTTGCTTTTTGAATATTGTTCCATTTCCGGGTTGTGCTGAAACATTTTGGCATTTCTTTTCTTCCATTTATTTTGGTGCCTGTAATTAATAACCACCAATATCAACCAGGTTATTACATGACCCACATATTAGCATAACATAGTGGAGTTATACCACAAAACCCCCCAAAAAAAACACAACTCCAAAGGTGCTCATTTTTTTTTGGAGCTAATCGATTTGGATGGAGTACATGACAGAATTAAATAAGACAAAAATAATTTAAAAGCTGAATATCAAGTTAATAAAAAAAATCAGTGAGTTCCCCTTTGTACAGCATCGTTTTATTAAATAGCACTGAAGAAATCAATTTAAATTGTGATGTTGCTTTGGGATGACTCTTACTTGCTTACAGAATAACTAGTCCACGCCGACAGTTCCTCTGTCAACTCCTTCAGTCAAAACTTAATACAGAGAAACACATAAGAAAAAAATCTAAGAAGTGGGTAGTATTAGAGAAATAAATGTTTCAGTATTTGAAGTTATGAGGCTAGAAGAAAAAAGTGCAAGGTAGTTTTATTTTGCCAAAAATGTTAAATTAGGTTGGTGAGATGCAAGCAAAAATAACTGTTCGAGAATATGATGCCTTGGTTAGAATCATGGAAAAGTAAGGATACCGCTGTGTCTTTTTTGTAGACCAACTAGCAGGAAGGCACAGGAGCAATTTGCAAGGGTGTTGGTAGCAAGACCTATAATGGAACATCTCAACCATCCTTATATTAGATTGAGATAAAATGATTGTGACAGGTGGAGGGGAAGACTTTCCCAAATGGGGTGGTGGGGTGGAGGGGGATTTTTTCAGATCAATAGGTTTCCAGCAAAATGAGGAAGCAGGCTCTGCACAATCTCTGATTCCAAGAAAAAGAGATGAGGATAAATGGAGCTTATTTCATTGTTGAAACATTTAGGGGGTTGTGATCAGAGTATCATAAGATTTAGATTAACTAATAAAGGACAAAGTGTAGCCTGGAGTAAAATAAATTAACTGAAGGAAGGCCAAGTTCAGAGGGTTAAAAATACATCTGGTCAGGGTAAACTGGAATCAATAACTGGGAAGCAAGACTGTAATCAGCCGTAAATAACTTTAAGGAGGAGATGGTTGGAGTACAATCCAGGCACATTCCCTTTGGGGGAATGGTAGGGCAATCAAAGGTAGAGCTTGATGCCCGATGAAAGGTAGAAGTTAAAATGAAGCAGAAATAGAGGCGTGTGACAACTTTTGGTATGATAGTCAGTGAAAAGGAGTTTAGGAGCAGGGAGGTTCTATTGCAGTTGTACAGGGCCTTGGTGAGACCGCACCTGGAGTATTGTGTGCAGTTTTGGGCTCCTAATCTGAGGAAAGACGTTCTTGCCTTAGAGGGAGTACAGAGAAGGTTCACTAGATTGATCCCTGGGATGGCGGGACTTTCATATGAAGAAAGACTGGATAGACTAGGCTTGTACTCGCTGGAATTTAGAAGATTGAGGGGGGATCTTATAGAAACATATAAAATTCTTAAGGGGTTGGAGAGGCTAGATGCGGGAAGATTGTTCCCGATGTTGGGGGAGTCCAGAACCAGGGGTCACAGCTTAAGGATAAGGGGGAAGTCTTTTAGGACAGAGATGAGAAAACATTTCTTCACACAGAGCGTGGTGAGTCTGTGGAATTCTCTGCCACAGAAGGTAGTTGAGGCCAGTTCATTGGCTATATTTAAGAGGGAGTTAGATGTGGCCCTTTTTGCTAAAGGGATCAGGGGGTATGGAGAGAAGGCGGGTACAGGTTACTGAGCTGGATGATCAGCCATGATCATATTGAATGGTGGTGCAGGCTCGAAGGGCCGAATGGCCTACTCCTGCACCTATTTTCTATGTTTCTATGTTTCTAAAATCAGGCTGAATGTATGAAGTCCAAGGAGTGAAAAGGAAAACAAGGGGGATGACATTCACAGAGCACAAAAATATGTAGGTTAAAATGTAGGATATGTAGATTAAGTCAGGGAGACCTATGCATGAAGTACGACAACAATGAATGTGCATCTATCTTTGTAAGGAAAAATATACTACAAATGTCATAGTGAATACGAGCATAGATAAAGGAGGTACAAAGTGCTGGCTGTACCTAAAGTGAATGAGTTGGTACGCCAGGATGGAAAATATGGGGGTGAAGCGGGACACGAGTGTCAAGCAAAGCCAATGAAGCGGGACACGTGTCAAGCGAAGTTTTCTTTATTCCTTAAGCACCATACAGTTCCCCAAACCCTCAACCAGTTCAACTCCTCCTGGAACTCCACTACCAGCTGCCACTCCTCCCCATTCCAAGTTCTGTGACCACACCCCTCGAACCGAGGGTTCGCACCACGCGTGGCTCACCACCAGGGACCGCCACAGAGGCATCAAACATAATCTTCCAATCCTCCTTGGATATGTGAGTGGACGAGATGAGTGAATGTGTTACACTCTTGTTATGAAGATAAACTCAGCTGATCTATGCCTGTTGCTCTAACATCACTTGAGGAAGATCCTGCAAATAATTCTCTGCATATATACTTGATAATTATTTGGATAAATGTGGACTAAAAGGGAAACCCAATAAAAATGTATTTGAGGCAGACGTTTAATTTGATTATTGTTTTCATGAGGTAAAAGAGGGTTGAATGCAATGTAGAGGGATTTTCAATTGACATTTGTGAAACCACCATGTAATTGGTTGGCCAGAAATATTGAAGCTCTTGGACTAAATGGGCAGTGACAGAAACAATATGAAATTGGCTTTAGGACAGGAAACAGAATGGGTGAACACATGGCAGTGGAAAATTAATGCAAAAATGTTCAAAGTACACATTTGGGTAAGAAGAACAAGAATACACATCTGGAGGGAATGTGAAATATTAAAACAGAGACCCCTAGTGCACAAATCTTTGAAGATGGAGCAGTTTAAGAAAGTTGTTTAAAATGTTTAAGAGGTCCGAGACTAAATAAATAGAGGCATAAATACAAAACAACGAAGTTATTTTGAATCTTTAAAAATGTTAATGTTGTGCCCAGCTTCTGGGACTGCTGTATGAAGGTCTAAGAGGTCTCAAGAGAAAGTTACCAGAGGAACTTCTTGCACAAAGGATGTTAGCTGCACAATAAATTTGATTAGTATGGGTGTCAGAGGTTATGGGGAGAAGGCAGGAGAATGGGGTCAGGAGGGTGCAAACCAGTTTCCATGAGTGAAGGGAAATGGAGAGTATAGAGTTAAGATAATTATGAAAAGAATCAAAGGCAGTATGACAATAATATTTGTTTTGTGCGGCATCTATTAGATTCTGGAATGCACTACTTGGGAGTGCAATGGAAGTCAGTTCAGTCATGGCTTTTAAAAAGGAAATGGATAACACTTGAAGGAACAATGCATGGGCTACAATGAACAAAGGTACTTACAAAATGCCAACTCTTACAAAAAAAAAGTATAAGCCTGGTAGGCTAAATAGCCCTTTCCTGTGCTGTAACAATGCTGAAACAAATCTGATGCTAGAATATATCTAAGGCGTTTTGTCTCTGTTCACAGCACTTCCTTGAGTGCTGCAAATGTCAAGGTTTTGATCTACAGATTCATTCGCCTGTGCTCCTCAGAAATTAATTAGGGCATGACTTTAACATGATTACCCAATATCTTCCAAAGATTGCATGCAAACATAAGAAAGCTGCATTCTTTCTCCAACAAATGAAAACGGTTCCAGGTCAAACAAGAATTTCCTGTGGATGGTTTCTTAGTTTAACCAGTAACCATATAATCCACTAAACTTGCTCTGAAAATAAAAAAATTCTTTAAAGCAAAATTTATGAATGAAAAGCTGCAAATACAGGGGGAATTTAATGCACTGTCCTAAAATAGGTTTGGATGAAGCTCAGAGTGAAGCAGTACATACATGCGAGCCTCTGCACTGTCTATCACAATATTTCATGGAGTGACCTTTGGCAATCTCGGCCCAGTTCTAAGAATAAATAACACAGATGGTAACATGGAACTACAAGGAACTGCAGATGCTGGAGTCTTGAGCAATATACAAAAGTGCTGGAGTAATTCAACAGGTCAGGCAGCATCTGTGAATCAAATGGATAGGTGATGTTTCGGGTCTGGACTCTTCTTCACATAGATTGTTAAGGGGGGGGGGGGTGAGAGGAGAGACCTGCTAAAGAAGTGGGGATGGGCCAAAGCCTGGCAAATGATAGGTGGATACAGGTGAGGGGGGGTGGCAACATATTGGATTCAGTCAGAAATAACACCAGTGGAAGAGTGGCTATGGGCAGTAGAAATTCTGTATCAATGCAACGAGAATGATCTGCTGAGATTAGGGTTAACACATGTTGCTGAGCTCGGCCACAGTGTATCCTGCTCCTATTAACTCTTCTGGAAGAGTGTTGCTCAGATGAAAATTATTCCATCCCAACACTGATGATCACAACATGCAGATGATTTTGACATTTCAACTTAGGAACACATGGATGGCAGGTGGAGAACTAACAAAGGTTGATGAGTTGCTTGGATGGAGCCAACACATTGAAACAGCCTTGAAAGTAGATTTTTGTTACATAATTACAATTTATCAGCTGAGCTACAATGACTTGACAACCCTCTGGCTCTTGAGTCATAAGAATGTGGCTTCAAGCCCAACTTTGGTCCTAAGCAAATAATCTATTGACTGCACATGTGGTCTTATGAGTTCCTCATTTGAACTGAGATGTGCTCAGCAAAGGAAGGGGCTAATCTATGGTTATGAGCAGGGCATTATGCAGGAGAATGCCTATGGTCCATGGAGCTGCTAATCTGAATAAATAATCTGTTCCATGGATCTATGAGCTGCAGTACATTGTATTCAGAAGATAGACACAAAAAGCTGGAGTAACTCAGCAGGTCAGAAGGAACTGCAGGTAATTGTTAAGGTACAAATGGGATGTTGAGGGTAAGTGTAGAGGCTTTGATTTGTGAGGCTTTAGTGAGGAGACTGAGTAAGGTAATAGCACAATAATGCAAGATAAAACAGATCTTGCTTGGTCTTAGTGTTGGTAGAGCCGCTGCTTCACATTCCCCGGAGACCCAGGTTCGATCCTGACCTCGGTGCTCTCTATAAGGAGTTTGCATGTTCTCCCTGTGACTGCATGGGTTTCCTCCCACACCCCAAGGACGTGCTGGTTTGTAGGTTAATTGTGCATTGTAAAGTGCCCCTTGTATGTAGGGAACAGATGAGAAAGTGGGATAATGTAGAACTAATCTCTGACATCAAAGGTGGTCAGTGTGGACTTGGTGGGCCGGAAGGCCTGTTTTCCATGCCGTATCTCTGAACTCTAATTGTGTCCAGCTGCAGCTCCTGACCAACTGTGTGAGATAATTGGAGCTGTGGCTCGATGACCTCGAGATCATCCAGCAAAATGGGAGCACCATAGAAGAGAGTTAGAGTGAGTCATCGAGTCATGCAGCATGGAAACAGGCCCTTCAACCCAACGTTCATACCCCATCTATGTTAGTCCCACCTGCCTGTGTTTGGCTCATATCCCTCTGAACCTTTCCTATCTGTGTACCTGTTCAAGTGTCTTTTAAATGTTAGTTTAGTAACTACCTCGACTACCTCCTCTGGCAGCTCGTTCCATATACCCACCACTGTGTGAAAAAATTGCTCCTCAAGTTCCTATTAAATCTTTCTCCTCTCATCTTAAACCTTTGTCCACTGGTTCTTGGTTCCCCTACACTAAAAGACTGGATTGGCCCTATCTATTCCCCTCATGATTTTATACATCTCTATAAGATCACCCCTCAGCTTCCTGTGCTCCAAGGAATAGTCCTAGCCTGCTCAGCCTCTCCCTATAGCTCAGGTCCTGGAATCTGGGCAACATCTTCATAAATCTTCTCTGCACTCTTTCCAGCTTAATGATACCCATCCTACAGCAGTGTGAACAAAACTGGACACAATACTATAAAAAATGATACAAAGTGCTGGAGTAACTTAGCATCAGCATGTTGCCTGACCTGCTGTGTTGCTCCAGCACTTTCTATCTTGTTTTCTAAACAGGCATCTGCAGTTCCTTGTGTCTACAATACCACAGTACTCCTACTAAAGGTTTTCACTGTACCTCGGTACACGTGACAATAAACAAAACTAATTGAAATGCTGCCTCACTAGGATCTTGTACAACTTTAACATAACATCCCAACTTCTATATTCAATACCTAGACTGTTGAAGGCCAATGTACCAAAAGCTTTCTTGACCACCCTATCTGCCCGTGACACCACTTTCAGCGAACTATGTACCTGCACTCCTAGATCCCTCTGCAAGGGAAAATGTGATTAACGTAGACGGGCATCTTGGTCAGCATGGACAAGTTGAGCGAAGGACCTGTTTCCAAGCTGTATGACTCGGTGAGAAGATTTTAAATGGGGTGGAAGAAAGACAGAAGAAATAAATTAGTAAAACTGTACACAAATTCGCCATAAAAAAAGGATGTCATTTTTGGTTATTGTTGTTTTGTTCTTTGAGACTTTGGGAACTTGTATGAAATTAATACTTCCTCACATATGCCATATACTGAGATTATTCTTTTGAAAGATTTTTTGCTTAGTTCAGATATTTGAGTGTCAAAACAATTGAAGGGTGTGATGATCTTCAGTCACGAATAGACATGTGGTTGACAATGACTGGCTTGCAATGCTGCCATGATGAATAATATAAACTAAATCTCTCAAAGCAGTCACTACCTGCTGAAAAGAAACTTCATAGCCTTATTTCTTCATGTTCTGGGAAGACATTGTTGTGCTATATGTTGAAGCTGTACAACAATCATGAGTGGAATCATTAGAAAACCAGCCTTAAATTTTAGCAGGGAGGTTAGTTCACATTTGCATGCATGATTTTCTATTTCACGATTCATCTACACTTAATTTCAATTGAAAGGCTTGTGGCAAGTTTGCAGTTCTTTTCGTTCAGGGCTCAGAACCAAGTGGTGCAAATCTTCCAGTAGTTCATGGAGGATCTAAAGTCACGGGTTACATTTACTTCAGTAGTAATCACTGAACTTTTAGCAAACTAGTACTAATGCGCACCATTATGTTGTCACATTTCCCCACCACTTTTTGGGCTCTTGTTACTACATGTTTAGTTTAGTTTAGAGATAGTACACTGATTTATCCCAGTTACACATCCTACACACTCGGGGCAATTTACAGACACCAATTAACCTACAAACCTGCACATCTTTCGAATGTGGGAGGAAACCAGAACACCTGGAGAAAACCCACGTGGTCACAGGGAGGATGTACATACACCTCATAGTCAGCCCCACTTAGTCTGGATCAAAACCGAATCACTGGCGCTCCAAGACAGCAACTCCTTTGCTGCACCACTGTGCCATCCTTACATGATTAAACAATGGAAGTGAAAACCCTACAACATCCTGAAACATGGAAATAATATTTGAACAACCTGAGCTGCAATTGTTAATAATCATGTAACACTGTATGTTGATTGGGATGATTTCAGTTTGAAAATATCTATCCCATTAGAAAATAATACTTCTATATGAGCATTTCCTTATGTTTTCCTCATTATGCTTTCCGTGTTGATGGTGCTTGGCTCTTTTACAGAGCGTATTTAAATTTAAAAGTCTTTCTATTCAGTGAAACTTTATAACAATGCATGATTATGTACAGGAATTTGTGCTGACATTAAAGCCAGGAATATGAACCAAATGTCGGTTCCTGTTTGAAGCTGTAACTTTAGATAGGCTATTTAACAAGAGAGTGCCCGATGCTGTGAGGTGTAGCTTTTTGCAATCAATCTTTTTTAAATGATGCTATTCACTTGTTAACAGTCTCTACGATAAAACCGCCATGGGAACTGCCTCTCTAGTTGTCGTTAAATTATAGGTTGTTGTGTTTTTCATTTCTTGTTGTTTTTATAATGAATGACAACTTTCGGGGAAACACATGTTTTCTATTAGATTATTATTCTGAAAATCTGATGAAGTAACATTGCGGGTATAAATAATGAATGGCAAAAACTAAAGTTGGAGTGGTTCAATTTATTAACACCACATGAGTCTTGAGTGGTGTAAAAAGTGTTAGCTTTCCCAGGTGCTCATTGTGGAATCCAATGAAAAACATTAGATGTAACTTTTTATCCCAGACCTCCTCAGCTGACATGACTGAACATATGTGCTCTCCCTTTCTTCTCTCTTTGACTCTTTGGTTATGCCAATGATCTCTCATTGATGGAGGTTAGAGTGAGGGTGGCTGTCCTGGAGAGCATTGGAATTGTTGAGTCTAGAGCTGGATTCAATTCTCAGCAAAAGTCGAGCTGACGCATGGACACTTTCACTATGGGCTCACACAACAGGGGCAGGTGTACTGGTGTACCAACTCTACTGGTGCAGCAGTAGAGTTCCTGCCTTGCAGCAACTTGCAGCGCCGGAGACCCGGGTTCGAGCCCGACTACGGATACTGTCTGTATGGAGTTTGTACGTTCTCCCCGTGACCGCTTGGGTTTTCTCCGCGATCTTCGGTTTCCTCCCACACTCCAATGACGTACAGGTTTGTAGGCTAATTGGCGTGGTATAAGTATAAATTGTTCCTAGTGTGTGTAGGATAGTGTTAATGTGCAGGGATCGCTGGTCAGCACGGACTCAGTAGGCCGAAGGGCCTGTTTTCTCTAAATGAAACTAAACTAAACTAAATACAACCACGCTCCCTCTGACTCAAAGCACAAAAGATCAACATTGATTGTTTTCTTTTTTAGTTACAGGGAGTGAGATATAATGCAGAAACAGGCCCTTCGGCCCATCGAGTTTGTGCTGACCAGTGATCCCCGCACACTAACACTATGTGCTACACACTCGAGACAATTTATAATTTCACCGCAGCCAATTAACCTACAAACCTGTACATCTTTGGAGTGTGGGAGGAAACCGGAGCTCCCGGAGAAAACCTACACTTATCACAGGGAGAACATACAAACCGTACAGACAGTACCCGTAGTCAGGATCGAACCCGGGTCTCTGGCGCTGTAAGCTGTTCCTTGAAATGTGTTAACTTTATGAATCATTGAGATAACCGCAGAACATAGAACAGTACAGCATAGGAACGGGCCCTGCAGACCACAATGCTTGTGCCGAACACGATACCAAGTTAAACTGATGTTATCCTCCTGTACATGATCCATATCCCTCTAATCCCTGCACTTCCATGTGCCTACGTAAAAGCTGTTAAACGCCACTATCATACCTGCTTCCACCAACACCCCAGCGTTTCAGACACCCCCTTCCCCCGCCCGCCATGTTCCCATAAATACGTAAGACGTTCTATAATACAAAGAACATTGGACAAACACTTAAGACTGAAGGAACATCTAATTGAGTATTACAAAGCGATTAACTAATTTGGTAAGGTAAGGTGGGCGATCCATTTGTCTCTGGTGAAAAGTGAGAACAAGTGCAAATAACATTTAAATTAGAACCAGGCTGTGCAAGGGTGAAGTCAGGAAGCAGGTTTTTTATATAAAGGGTTATGGAATTCTGGAATAGTTTCTTCCAGAATGCTGCAGAAACTGAAAATGTCAACGTTTGGATTTTTATTTGGCAAGGCTAAAAAAGGTTATGGAATCAAGATGGGTCAACAAAGTAAAAATATAGATCACCTATAGTATTATTAAATGGCTCACTCGATGTATGGCCCACTCCTGTTCAAATGTGGTAGTCTGTGAAGTTTAGTTCTTTGAGGCTTTCTATCAGCAACACATTTTATAATACTTTTATTGAAAACATGCTGGAGACCAGATTTTCACTCAGAAATCCTAATTTCAAAATGTTGATTAGACTTTAGAGTTACAGGGCGGAAACAGTCCCTTCGGCCCACCGAATCTGCGTCGACCAGTGATCACCCCGTACACTATCCCATACACTAGGGACAGTTAACAATTTTATTGAAGCCAATTAACCTACAAACCTGAACGTCTTTGGAGTGTGGGAGGAAACCGGAGCACCCGAGAAAACCCACAAAGCCACAGGGAGAACGTACAAACGTACAAAAGTACAGACAGCACCCACAGTCAGGATCAAACTAGGTCCCTGGCGCCATTGCGCAGCAACTCTACCGCTGCACCACTGTGCCTGCTCTAAATGGATTCTAAATGAATCCACTTTGGTTTGGTAAGATAAAGCCATTGCTTGTTTGGGGTACTGGTCTTTCACATAATCTAGCTGCTCTTTAACAGTTGTTGAATTTTAATTATATTGCTTAAATTAGTTGATCTAGGTTAGCTAGCATAAGAGAATAGAAAATAATATATCTTTTAATATTAAATATCTTTGACCATCCAATACAGTCCCAACATACTAAAAGCACAGAAGATGTCCCATTGTGGTAAATTTCACATTCTGACTCGGAGATGTTATAAAGAAAAACCAGCATGATAAATGGAAAAGTGATATTGAAGCCATGGAAGCTGCTGTTCCTAGTTTGGAATTTCTGTCAGAGTAAAGTAAGGGATACATGAGCTGCAAGGGCCAGGTACTGTCATTGTGTGATTTCTTAATGAAACACGTTTTTTCCCAGAACTCATAATTTTTCATCTAATTGTTTATAGAAAATAGATAGAGTCATCGAGTCACAGTGATACAGTGTGGAAACAGGCCCTTCAGCCCAACTCGCCCACATCGGCCAACAATGTCCCAGCTACCCTAGTCCCACTTGCCTGCACTTGCTCCTTATCCCTCCAAACCTGTCCTATCCATGTACCTGTCTAACTGTTTTTTAAACAATGGGATAGTCCCCGCCTCAACTACCTCCTCTGGCAGCTTGTTCCATACACCCACCACACTTTGTGTGAAAAAGTTATCCCTCGGATTCCTATTAAAGCTTTTCCCCTTCACCTTGAACCAATGTCCTCTGGTCCTCGATTCCCCTACTCTGGGCAAGAGACTGTGCATCTATCTGATCTATTCCTCTCATGATTTTGTACACCTCCTTAATATCCCCCCTCATCCTCCTGCGCTCCATGGAATAGAGACCCAGCCAACTCAACCTCTCTCTTTCGCTCATACCCTCTCGTCCTGGCAACATCCTTGTAAATCCTTTCTGAATCCTTTCAAGCTTGACAATATCTTTCCTAAAACATGGTGCCCAATACTGAACACAATATTCTAAATGCGGTCTCACCAACGTCTTATACAACTGCAACATGACCTCCCAACTTCTATACTCAATACTCTGACTGATGAAGGCCAAAGTGCCAAAAGCCTTTTTGACCACCTTATCTACCTGTGACTCGACCTTCAAGGAACCATGCACCTGTACTCCTAGATCCCTCTGCTCTACAACACTCCCCAGGGGCCTACCATTTACTGTGAAGGTCCTGCCCTTGTTCGACTTCCCAAAATGCAACATCTCACACTTCTCTGTATTAAATTCCATCAACCAATCCTCAGCCAACCTGGCGAATTGATACAGATCCTGCTGCAATTTTTCACAAGTATCTTCACTATCTGCAAAACCACTCACTTTTGTATCATCAGCAAACTTGCTAATCTTGCCCTGTATATTTTCATCCAAATTATTGATGTAGATGACAAACAGTAACGGGCCCAGCAATGAACGCTGAGGCACACCACTAGCCACAGGCCTTCAGTCCGAGAAGCAATCTTCCACCAAACCCTCTGCTTCCTTCCATGGAGCCAATTTGCCATCCATTCAGCTATCTCTCCTTGGATCCCATATGATCTAACCTTCCAAAGCAGCCTACTATGCGGAACCTTGTCGAATGCCTTACCGAAATCCATGTACACAACATCTAGAGCTCTGCCCACATCAACCTTTTTGGTCACGTCTTCAAAAACAATCAATCGGATTTGTGAGACACGTACAAAACCATGCTGACTAATCAGCTCTTGCCTATCCCTCAGAATATTCTCTAGTAATTTTCCAACTACAGATGTTAAGCTCACCGGCCTATAGTTCCCAGCATTTTCCCTGCAGCCCTTCTTGAAAAAGGCACAACATTTGCCACCCTGCTGCCTTCCGGCACCTCTCCTGTATTTAAGGACGACTCATAAATTTCATTTTCTAAATATACAATACTGGGATAAAAGCATTAATGCAATAAATTGATAATCCGGCGCATGCATTTGTGAAGTATACATTTGAAATCAAACCTCAAATTTTACAATGTCCATGAGATCATCCAGCAAGATTAATATTTCAGGGCAGTGACCCTTCATCAGTAAAGTATTAATCTGAAACATGAACTCTTACTTAAGATTTTTACTTCATAAATGTTGTTTAACCTTTTGAGTAACCTCAGCATTTTCTGTTTTTATTGAAGATTTTCAGGACCTACAGGAATTTACTTTCCAACAAGATGTTTAACGGCTATAATGAAATGTCATCTCAACAACATCTTATTTGGACATGGCTTTTGATGGGTCACAGTGGCAGAGGTAAATTATTAATCTATGAGAAAATGTTATGAAGTTTTCCTACTGTCCAGCAAACCATGATGCCAAATATTCTGTTGACTATATCCCTCTGCCAGATTTCTTCCATTCCAAAGAGAATGGATAAAAATCCAGCCCCATATATTTTAATAAATCATGCATCTTTCTTCAAAATGTTCTTTCTAATTAATCTCAAGTTTGTACTCCCATTGTAGATCATTCGAATAATTATTTGTTCGACTTCTAGACTTCTACTTCTTCAATCCTTCCATGGATGTTGAGACCAAAGCTGTACATAATGGACCAGATTGTTCTTGAATGCACTCATGTCAATTTTGCGCCCACCGCGGACTCCGAACTCGGCAGAGGCTCTGGCATTGATGGGACCCCTGCTGCTGAGAGCGAGGAGGGACCCACGAGCGAGGTGAACTGTTGAGAGTGACATGGACTGTCGAGAGAGTGGGGGGCTGCTGAGAATGTCGAGAGCAAGGTGGGCTGTCGATATTGTCGGGGACTGTTGAGAGTCAGGTGGACTGTCTTGTGCGTAAGGGGACCCGCGCCGCCGAGAGCTACCTGGCGGGGTGCCGCCAAGAATAATGGGTTACCCGGCAGGAGCCACTGAGATCAGAGGGGGTATCCAGTGGAGGGCCGCCAAGAACAATGGGAGGACCTGGCAGGGGGCCGCCTGCTGCAGTGGCAGGTCTGCAGCAAAGTGTTGGAGTAACTCAATGGGTCAGGCAGCATCTCTGGAGAACATGGATAGATAACGTTGCAGGTCGGGACCCTTATTCAGTCTAAGAAGAAGGGTCTCGACCCGAAACTTCACCTATCCATGTCCTCTAGAGATGCTGCCTGACCTGTTGAGTTCTTCGAGCACTTTGTGTCATTTTTCAAACTTTCCACAATCTCTTCCAGCTTATAGCTTCCCTTTTTCTTTATTAATTGGGATATTGATTTTGCGATGAGGGCAAGTAAGTTTTCTTATGTTGTGTAATTGGTTGGCCTCTAAGTATGCTGAGTGGGAGGAATTTGCATGTCCTCCCTTTGAATTTGTGTTTTCCCCTGGTGCTCCGGCTTCATCCCACATCCTAAATACGTAGGGGATCGTTAGCCCCTCTCAATTCTCCTTAGTATATGTAGGTGGATGGTAGAATCTAGGGCTGATGGGAATGTGGAGAGGATAAAATAGATTGGAGTAAAATTAGTGCAAAAATGGGTGTTTCATGGTTGGTGTTGCTGAGTAGACCACAGGGTCTGCTTCTGTACTGTATCTCTGTACCTTCCATAACTAATTGCTGTTGTAAGAAATCTTAAAAAACTTGTTGAAAGACACGCAACTGAGTTTTTTAAAGCATACCAAATCATGATCACTGCTTAAAAGCCTCTCTTGTCTTAATACCATGTTTAGAGAGTTGGGTTGTTCGCTCAGATCAATACAAATTTCCACCTAAAAAAAAAAAAGCGCAGGTTTTTTATTTGTTCATTGGATTTTACTCGCATGCTTACAGAATCTTTGTTTTACTCCCTGTAAAATATTGAAAACTTTTTGCCATGGTTTAGTTAGGCCACCAAGCACTAAAAGTCTCCATCTAAAAGCAAGGTTTTAGTATAACTTTAAGGCGAGAGAGGCAAAGTTTAATAGACAATAGACAATAGACAATAGGTGCAGGAGTAGGCCATTCAGCCCTTTGAGCCAGCACCGCCATTCGCCGTGATCATGGCTGATCATGCACAATCAGTACCCCGTTCCTGCCTTCTCCCCACATCCCCTGACTCCGCTATCATTAAGAGCTATATCTAGCTCTCTCTTGAAAGCATCCAGAGATGTTTAAAGGAGATGTGTGGAGCAGTTTTTTTACACCGAGAGAGGTGGGTGCCTGAAATGTGCTGCTGAGGTAGTGGTGGAGGCAGATACTAAAGGGGCATTTATGCTTTTAGATAGGCACAAGGGTGTGCAGGGAATGAAGGGATATGGATTATGTGCAGGCCGGGGAGATTAGTTTATCTTGGTATCATGTTCGGCACAGACATTCCTGAGCTGTATTGTTCTATGTTTTATACAAAAAAAAACCTGCTGGAGGAACCCTGTTGGTCAGGCAGCATCAGTGGAGCGAAATAGACAGATAATGTTTTGGGTTGAAACCGTTATTCCAGTAGTTTGTTTTTTTACTCGAATTTCCGGCATCTGCAATCTCTTGTGTATCCATTTTAAACGTTTGGGTTGAGTCTCTCCAAAGCATTGAGATATACTGAATTCCTGGCAACAATTCTTCCTTTTCCTGTTCTTCAGTAATTCATCACCATGACTTACATAACATCCTACGCAATATGATTAACCAGTGTGCTACATTTTGGGTCTAGGAATCATAAATAAGTGCTAGATGAGCTGCTTCCATTAGATGACATAGAGGATCTGTTTTGGATAGACGTGTCAATGAATATATTTATGGGGGAGGCTGACAGAAATTTATACAATGAGGAAGTCGAGGAGTATGTGCAGAGAACGGAAAAGAGCTACTGAGGGACAAGGTGGGTTCAGCTATGATCTTATTGAATGTTGGAGTCAGTTTGAGGGAGTCCTGCGCCTGTTTCTTATGTTCTTGTGAAGTTCTTCAAAGAAAAATATACACTCACAATTCAGTACAGGTGTACTCTTAGGGCTATATCATCGTAGTCAACATCACACCCACAGCATTTTACACCTTAATTATCCCTGGATTAACAATGGGTAGCAGTCTGTTTGTTGGTTATTCATGTATTAAATCCTCGGAAAGGTTAATATGATGTTCCTGTGGCTTGTGACTGGGGAAGTGTTTACTGGGCAAGTTTGAAATAAAATGTTAATTCACTGGGCAAGGAATGGGGAGTGGAAAGAAACACATGTAGCAAAAGAAAAAAAATTGTATAGACAGTCACAAGTTTTAAATTTGCATATTTTTCCCGGTGTATTATCAATGTCCTTGGTATTTTGCTAATGCTGTTGATTGCTTTGACATATCTTGCCATGAATCGTATCACTGCTTTATGCACCTTTTTTTCTGTGGTGGAGATACAGGCAATGTCACTTCTATCTTTTACCTCCTGCAACTGCTGTTCAACATATCATATCATCATATCATATCATCATCATATATATACAGCGCGGAAACAGGCCTTTTCGGCCCACCAAGTCCGCGCCGCCCAGCGATCCCCGTACATTAACACTATCCTACACCCACTAGGGACAATTTTTACATTTACCCAGCCAATTAACCTACAAACCTGTACGTCTTTGGAGTGTGGGAGGAAACCGAAGATCTCGGAGAAAACCCACGCAGGTCACGGGGAGAACGTACAAACTCCTTACAATGTATTATAAACTTTTAACTTTAGAGATACAGTGCAGAAACAGGCCATTCAGCCCATCGAGTCTGTGCTGACTAGCGCACCCCATACACTAACCTACACACACTAGGGACAATTTTACAATTTACCAAAGCTAAGTAACCTACAAACCTGTACATCTTTGGAGTGTGGGAGGAAACTGGAGCACCTGGATAAAACCCATGTAGTCCCAGGGTGAACATACAAACTTCGTACAGACAGCACCCGTAGTCAAGATCAAACCCAGGTCTCTGGCACTGTAAGGTAGCAACTCTACCACTGTGCTACTGTGCCACTCCCTTTTTTTTCCTGATGGAAAGAGGAAAAAAATGAGAGCTGTTGGTAAAATAAATAAATGTTTGTTAAAATAAATTCCAAAGTATTGCATTTAGACATGTGTGCAGTACATGTGTTTTTCACGTCTCGCGTCATGAAACTGTTATCAAGGCTTTGCTACAATCGAGCCACGGTGGGGACTGGTTTGTTCCAATTCCACCTCATTGCCTTCGCCTCTGGGTTAGTATAGTGCCATTGAGTTTAACAAGTGCTTACTTTCTCATCACATTTTGGGCAGTCTGGGTGCTGCTATACAGCTTCAGATCAGGCTCCATGAGATTAAATTTATGTGGGGCATAGATTTCTACTTAATTGCTACCTGAAGCTCATTGATGTTGCTCAAGCCCTGTCAGCTCTACTTTTTTTGCCTGCTTCCCATGTCTCTAGATTTCCTGAGCCACAATCACCTGTCACTTCCCTTCTTAAATATGCAGCAGTGAAATGCTGGGCATAAAACTCATGTCCGGCATGTTAAACCATCTCTAATGCTCACCTCTTCAACTTTCTCTCTTCCTCTACAGCTTCAACTGAGTCAAATGTATGTATGGTGTAAATCAAGGCAATTCTGAATAGCTTACACATCCGCCATTAACATTTGCTTGACAAGATGAGTAATACGGATTACATTGATTACTGATATTTTGGGAGTCACATTGTAGAGTTTATTCAATTAACAGCATTGAAAGTAACTTTAAAACTGCACTTGAGAAAACAATTTTCAAATCAAATGAGGTGTGTCATAAAAATATAATATTGACATTAAAATACTTGGATATTGTCATAGATTCAGAAAGTGAAATTAACATTTATCATTTGCAGTTAGCACAAAATGCTGGAGTAACTCATCAGGACAGGCAGAGAGAAGGAATGGGTGACTTTTCGGTTCGAGAAGCTTCTTCAGACTGAATTTATCATTTGCATTTCAATCCGTTTTCAATCTGTTTCTTTTATTTTTGATATCTCGACGAGGTACGTATCCCTACCGAAGTCCCTATGCACAGAATAGGCATGGCTTGAATTTGGCAGTGATAGCTCTTGTGCTGTATCGGAAAACTTCAAGGTGCAGACTTTGTGTGGTTCACAGCTCTCGAGATGAGAGGCCTGCCCACTAAGCTTGTGCCAGTCTAAACCTAGCACCAGCACAGCAACCATCAATCAAATGGGAAAGATTGGCCTTTTCTAGAAAGGTAAGTGAAAGAGCTTATAGTATTTACTGACGTTCTTTGCATTTTTTTAATGCTTGCAGATCCTTTCAATGCGTTATGTTTTAACATGGTCCAAACATTACTGACTATTTCGGAATGTCAAAGGTGTTCACAAATGGCTTGATGAAACTGACAGCTTTGGTGAATAGTAAGTCTGGAGGTGGGACCTAGCCAGCTGGGAAAGCATTTTTGAGCATGCATTTGACTGATTGCTCAGTGATTCCGGGATTGCACCAGGCAATACTGTGTGGCTCAAGTGCAGCCGGTTAGTGATTTCGGGCAATGAAAGATTGCCCAATAGCTTAATTACATTAACATTACTGCTCATTTTCACATGGCATTTTGATTGATTAAATGCCTCAATAACTTTAGAAATATTGGTTGGAAACATTGTGACGTGGTTTCTGCCAGGAGAGGGAAATATGCAATGTATATATTTCATTTTTTTCTTCTTCATATTTCATATTTCAGATACAGCGCGGAAACAGGCCTTTTCGACCCACCAAGTCCGCGCCGCCCAGCGATCCCCGCACATTAACACTATCCTACACACACTAGGGACAATTTTTACATTTACCCAGTCAATTAACCTACATACCTGTTGTACGTCTTTGGAGTGTGGGAGGAAACCGAAGATCTCGGAGAAAACCCACGCAGGTCACGGGGAGAACATACAAACTCCTTACAGTACAGCACCCGTAGTCAGGATCGAACCTGAGTCTCTGGCGCTGCATTCGCTGTAAAGCAGCAACTCTACCATTGCGCCACCGTGTTAACTTAAGGCTGCAAAAGGTGTAAATGAGATATATCTTTTCATTCTTTTGCAGTATATTTACTTTCTAATATGCCGAGAAATACCTGCCGGACAATACCTTGGTCCTTAGTGCGGTTTGACAACCCATTCTTAACTGTGTAACCTCCAAGTGTGAGCCACAGTCATGGCATAACAGTGTTAAATAGCACCGATTGCTCTTACTGTCTCACATTAATGGAGGATTCTGTGAATGTTACCGTCTACAAAAGCTATTCCAAACTAGGCTGAGTCGTGCAAACAGTTAACTTCATTTTCAGGAAATGAAGGATGGTGAAGCCAATTGAAAAGGAAATGGGAGTTGGTGTAAACCAAGCTGGGAGTTTTATTTGAGCTCTTCTGTTCTACTGCACAAGCCCAATTTCACCCCAGAGGTCTGATACTACCCCTATATGAGTGCAAATAAAGTCTAGACTAATGAGATTTGTAAAATAAAAGCTCTAACATATCTTTGGAAGTCTGCCCTTTCTGTTTCTTGACGGACCTTAATTTAGGCGTCAGTGCTTCTGGGGAAAGTCTCTTTAATATATTGAAATAGCAATCAACTTAGGCAGTTCCGGCCTCAATGTAATTCTCATGTCAAATGATGTAACCACTGGAACTTGCTCAACCCACCCACAGGTCCTGAGCAGTACAGGTGAGAAGGTAACAGTTTCTTATGAACTAGATGGGTGACACTGTGGTGTAACGATAGAGTTGCTGCCTTACATCGATAGAGACCCAGGTTTGATCCTGACTAGAGGTGCTGTCTTTACGGAGTTTGTACATTGTCCCTGTGACCACGTGGGTTTTCTCTGGGTGCTCTGGTTTTCTCTCACGCTCCAAAGATGTACAGGTTTGTAAGTTAATTGGCTTCGGTAAAATTGTAAATTCTCCTTAGTATGTAGGATAGTGCTAGTGTACGGGGTGATTGCTGGTTGGCGTGGACTCGGTGGGTTGAATGGCCTGTTTCTGCACTGTATCTCTAAAGTCTCGATTCTTAAGTCCAAAGATGAACCACTGCTGGCTGCAAAGGAAACATGGAAACAACTCATTTTTTCTGGTCCTGTAGCGAGTTTTGAGCATTAAAATTTCCACATCTTCAACTCATTACTGCAAGGAGCGATCTTCAATTTTCTATGTACAGAAATGCTAATCAAGCACAGCCATGAAAACTCATTTACTACCCGCATTGTCGACAGGTGGGCTGCAATGAGCAGATGTTTTATCCGCTCTCCGCCTAATTGGAAACATCCCCTGAATTTCTCACAATGTCATACTCCTTAAGTAGCGTACTCAGGAGTCTTATTGCAGGTTGAACTCACAAGCTTTTGTCTTGTAGGTGTGAATGCTTTCAGATGAGCCAAGAGGATCTATTAAGGCTTGTACTTGTGCATATGTGTAATATATTCTGGTGATTGTTATGAAGAAAAGGCTTAGTTTTATCACGAGGTCTGGATTCTGGACATCAGTTAGCAAATAACACTATTCAGTTTGAGTCGTTATTTCATTGTCAGTCCCTTGGGTTTTGAAATAACCTTAGCTCATTACTTTGAAACAGTCTTGCATTGATAATAATTATTACAGATACATCAGGGAATTCACATAATTGCTATTGTCCTTCTTCAGATTTTTGCTTAAAATGTACTTCTAGATCTTGACGCTTTATCTGAACATATATCTGCACTAAATGACAAAGAACAATACATAGAAGCTGGGTAAACCAGGTCCTTTTCTCGAATCATTTGGTTCATAATTTGCAATAAAATGTGAAATGTGAGAAATTATTTACATATTACCCCAGACCTAATTCTCCATGGAAAATGGCATTGACTTACACCAATCCCCGGAAGATTTGTATAAAAAGGATACCTATGTCAGACTCTTATTCTTTCACTGTCCCAGACCTCCTCTAAGATGAGAATGTATTTTCAATCCCTCAAACTACCTCGATGCAGCCCTTGCGATCTTTCGATTATCTGTATTTACTTTGTAGCTGTAACTTTATATTCTGCATGGTTTGATTGTATTTATGTATATGTGTTGTACCTGGACAGCTCGTGAAACAAAGATTTCAATGCATCTTGGTACATGTGACAATAATAAACCAATACCAAAATCAGGTACAGTAAAACTCCAATAATCCACTAAAAGAAAGAGATAAAGTGTTAGAGTAACTCAGTGGGCCAGGCAGCATTTCTGGAGAACATGGAGAGGTGATGGTTTAGGTAGGGACCTTTCTTCAAACTGAAGACGTCACTTGTCCATGCTCTCCTGAGATGCTGCTTGATCGTCTGAGTTATTCCAGCATTTTGTGTTTTATTTTGTAAACCAGCATCTGCTGTTCCTTTTTTCTTCAATAATCCACTATTTGGGTATTCAGAAATCTCAATTATTTGGCTACTGGCTCAAAGTTAATGATTATTTTTTAGTTTAGTTTAGAGATACAGTGTGGAAACAGGCCCTTTGGCCCACCCAGTCCACACTGACCAGCAATCCCCGCACATTAACATTACCCTACGCACACTTGGGATCAATTTACATTTGTACCAAGCCAATTAATCTACAAACCTGTACATCTTTGGAGTGTGGGAGGAAACCGAAGATCTCGGAGAAAAAACACATGGTCATGGGGAGAACGTACAAACTCCATACAAACAGCACCCGTAGTCAAGATCAAACCCGGGTCTCTGCCGCTGCAAGTGCTATAAGGCGGCAACTCTACCACTGCGCCACCATGCCATCCTGAGTTACTGAGGGTGAGTTCTGAGGTTTTTTTCTGTTCACCATGGCCTATGATCCTGTGTTGCCTTTCAACTCACTAGTGCTTTGGTTCAAGTTCTCTCTTTAAACAATGATTTAAACTTGAAGATATATGATAATATTGCATAATATCTAAACAAAGTGCATTGGAAGAGTCTGTTCAAATATCATTAGAAATTAATATCTAATAGTCTGGAAAATCCACAAACAAGCGTCATCAAGGTCCCAAGTGGGATGGATGATCGGAGTTGTGATGGTCTGATGCAGAAAAGGAATGGTGTGTGAATGAGTTGCGCAAAGTTTTGCAAGACGCATCTGTGTTCATGTTTTATCTTTTCCTCCAAGTGCATTGAAGTTACATAGTGTTCTTGGGGGAGACAATATTTACCCTATACATTTTTGTGTGGTGGCAAGGGATGTCTGCTGGAGTAAGGCTAACACAAGCCAAACTCTGGCCGCGAACCTGCATCCCCACATTGCCCGATTTTATAACCTTCAACTGAAAATTCCTGAGAGAACAATAGACCATTTCTTAGTGCCAGCACGCTGTTAAAATACTGTGGCTTGGCAGCAAATTCTAGTCATATTTCAACCACATGTATATTGGAAAAATCAAAAGATAGTGATCTGGCACATTATTCCGTCAGCTTCGGGAGTCTTGGTTTTAGAGCCAGATATGGAAACAATTAAAAGCAGGGCTTGCAAGATTTATAGAAACATGATGAAGAGAACAGTTCAGTGTGTACAAACGTAATGCACGAACAATGTCTAACAAAGCAGAGGGTCATCCATCAAGGTTCCTCTGCATTTTTAATGAACTGGATTTCTTCAAATTTAAGTTTCTAACATTGGAAAAAAAATACTCATGGGAGAATACAATGTAAATATTTTCCTTGCACTTACTGTTCTGAACAGGAAGGTAAAATGGCAAGGAACCAGTCTTCAACAGCTTTTGCACTGTGGCTCATCAATAGGAACAATGGTTATTTTAGGAAAATATCATGCTTGATAACTATTTGTGTTGCCAGTAGTTTCAATATGATCCTGCAGACTATTTGCTGTAATCTTCTAGGTAATAATTGACCTTTAAAGTTACGAATTGTATCCGTGCAATTATATCCATGAATTATTATCATAATTAGCTTCTGTAATATGAATTGATTTATGTGAGACTTCCTATGTTGCTTTGAGATTCGTTTAAACGGGTTGAATTGAATATAGCTTCATCATTATGCATCAAGTGTTTATGCATTCACCGAGTGGACTGAGCGTAAATAATTAGCTATTTTTCTAAAGACGGGTCAAAACATTCTAATCGTTTGTAAGTAATAAAGGGCTTTAAGTAAATCAAATCTTCCGATTGCAACTTCCTTGATGCGCTTTGAAGGAGCTGAAGCAATCATTTTTACTGAGGTAATAAGGAAGAGATGTAACCTCACATGTCTAGTTTAAAGCAATTAATTAACTCTGGAATAGATAAAGCCGCAAGCAAGCCAACAGGCAGTCAAAAAACTGCGAGAGGCAGGTGGAATCATAAATACTTTTCCTTAATTTTTTAACAAAGTTTTTAACTCAACTATTTTATTGTTTTGAAAGAGTTATTTTTCATTTTGGCATCTATTGTCAATGAAACAGGAACAGACTTAACACAGCTCTGATGGATGTAATGAGTGCCTTTAAATAGCATAAGGAAATGTCAGAGATTCAAAACAGCATCATTATACCGAATTTTACACAAATGTCTAGACCCTATTATTGTTGATTTGTTTGATTACTGAACTTTTTGTTGTTGTTTATTATGGTGTTTACAGAGTATTATGTTTACATCTGAGGAAGGGTCTCGACCCGAAGCGTCACCTGTTCCTTCTCTCCTGAGACGCTGCCTGTCCCGCTGAGTTACTCCAGCATTTTGTGTCTACCTGCGATGTTTACATCTCTATTTGGTTTGTTGTTACTTATCCCAGCTAATAATGATCTATTCTGCATTTTCCTTGATCTGCATTCCCTTTGTCCTATTTTCACACCTTACACTTCCTTATCGATGTATCTCCCTCTCCACTGACATCTGTCTGAAGAAGGATCTCGACCTGAAATGTCATCCATTCCTTCTCCCCAGAGATGCTGCTTGTCCCGCTGAGTTACTCCAGCATTTTGTGTCTATCTTCGGTTTAAACCAGCATCTACAGTTCCTTCCTACACATTATGTTTACATATCTGTTGTGCTGCTGCAAGTAAGAATTTCATTGTTCTGTTTTGGGACATATTATAAAACACCCACAAGCTCAGAAGGTTGTTATGCCTGATTTCGGCATAAGAGCCATTTTGTATATGTTGCATTGTGCTAGCCATCAGTTCCACTGGGAAATTGGCCCTGGCACTTGTGAATGTGATTCACTTTCATGCACCTGCTAGTCACCGGATATACATCCAATATCATCATTCAGTAACTTTTCAACTACAGATGTTGAGCTCACTGGCCTACAGTTCACAGCATTTTCTCTGCAGCCCTTCTTGAATAGAAGCACACCATTTGCCACCCTCCAGTCTTCCGGCACCTCTCCTGTATTTAAAGACGACTTGAAAACTTCAACCAGGGCTCCCACAATGTCCTTCAATATATCTGATCAGAGGCTTCATACACCTTCATACCTTCATACCCTTCATACACTCTGTATTCTGACTGCCTTGGAAAAAGTTCTTTGAGTTGACTTATTTCCCAATGGATGGCAATCTCTCAAGGTAGCTTCCATCAGAAACTGCACAGATAAATTTTTACCAAATGATTCACAGTGAAAACGGTTAGAATAATTTATTCACCAATTTTCCATCCATTTGTGAGTCACCTACTGAGCCGCTAGTGCTAAAAACAGTGCCCATTTGGTGAACCAAATATGGCTGGTCTTTAATTTCATGGCACAAGCCAGAAGAGGAAATAAACAAATAGATATCCAAATATTTTGTTAAAATTGTAGGTTTACTGGACCATCTTAAAAAGAGGAGTCAAATAAAATAGCGGAGTGGTTTTGGGACCAAATTATAGAAGTTGATTAGATTGATTACAGAACTTGATTAGAACGGGTGTCAAGGGTAATGGGGAGAAGGCAGGAAAATGTGATTTGGAGGCAGAGATCCGCCATGATTGAATGGCAGAGTGCACTCGATGGACCGATTGGCCTAATTCTACTCCTATAAATTGTGAACTTGTGAACTTGTGAACTTGTGAACGATGCACTTGCAAGCAAAATGGTAGTGGAGAAATTAGGGAGGAGCATGAAGCCAGGAAGACTGTGACCTCAAAAGGTTGTAGGGTCAAAAGAGGTTTCAGCGATAATGGTTGGTGAGACCATAAGAGGGCTTTGAAAGTAATGATGGAATTATACCTGTCCAAATGTTTCTTAACCTTTGTGATAGTACCTGCCCCAACTACTCCTTTGGCAGCTCATTCCATATACCTACCACTAAAACCCTTTGTGTAAAAACGTTACACCTCAGATTCCTATTAAATCATCCCCCCCCCCACCTACCCTCTTGGTCTCAACACCCCTACTCTGGGCAAAATACTCTGTGCATTTACCTAATCTATTCCTTTCATGATCTTGTACACCTCTATAAAATCGTCCCTCATCCTCCTGCGCTCCAAAGAATAAAGTCCTAGTCTGCCCAACTTCTCCCTATAACTCAGGCCCTTGAGTCCTCGCAACATCCTCATAAATCTTCTCTGCACCCATTCCAGTTTAACAACATCTTGTTGTTGCTGGGTCAATATTATTAATTGCCATTTCTTCTTTTAGTGTAGTTTAGAGATACAGAGTGGAAACACAGAGTCTGCACTGGCCAGCGATCACCTCACACACTGACACTATTCTGCACATATTAGGGACAATTTACAATGATTCCAAACCAATTAATCTGCAAACTTGTACGTCTTTGGAGTGTGGGAAGAAACCAGAGATCCCAGAGAAAACCCACGCAGATTACGGGGAGAACATACAAACTCCGTATAGACAGCACCCGTAGTCACGATCGACCCCGGTTCTCAGGCATTGTAAGGCAGCAACTCTACCACTGCACCACCGTGCCACCCCAGTAATTTATTTATTCATTCACAGATTTTGGCATTAATTGTCCAACCCTAATATTTCCTGAGTGAAGAAGTAGTTGATTACAGCATTGATGGAGCCGCAGGGAAGACCGAGGTGCCGCATCTATCGCCTGGTAGCAGGCCTGGCTCACCCGCTGAGAGGCTGGGGAACCTATCACCATGAGGCCAGGCGCTGAGCCCTGCCTGCTCATCCCCGAGTGCTGGAGAGGAGGGTGGAGAGATTCAAGATGATGTCAATAGCGGCAGGCACAACGTTCAAAGGGCCGGTGAGTGGAGTGGCTGTGGGAGGCAGTGCAGTGCACCTTGGCAGTGGAGTGGGTGGTGCTGGAGGCCCTGCAGCAGCCTGGGGATCAGCTGGATTGGGCGACGCTCCATGAGTCTGTGTGTGGACTGGATGTGGCCTGCAGCGGCACGGAGCAATGGAGCAGCAGTGGAGGACACCAATGGCTTTGCCTAGCCAGGCCTACCGTGCAACACTGCCAGGACAACAGGCCTTTATGGCTAGGTTATGCACTCTGCACTTAAAACAACCTGAACTTGAAAGTGGCACCAAGCCTTGCGACTCTTGTATACTATATCTGTGTAGTGTTCCTATACACTTGAACGGAATCTAAGGTGCATAAATGAATCTTTTACAGAACTGTATGCAAAAATGAATTTACTCGGTACATGTGACAATAACGGCCAGTTGAATCATTGATGGGTTATGAGTCATATAAACGTCAGACTGGGTAAAGGTGTCATATTTCCTTCCCTGAAAGACATTAGTAAGCTAAATGTTTTTATTGTCTCAGTTTAATTATTTCTTGTTCAACATTGCAAATGTGATCTTTATTCCAGATTTAATTGATTGCTTGAATTTAAATTCCCCAACTGACATGATGGGATTCAAACTGATCTCTTATGATCAATGCTCCGGGTGTCTTGGATCCTAATCCACCATGCTAGCCAACAAGGTGACTGCATCTGTAATGATCAAATATTGATATTTTCTAATTCCCTATGCCAGCAAGGGAGTTATCCATTATCCACATTCTAATTATACCTACGATGCTGCTGCAAGCACATTTTTCATTGTACCCGTATCTCACTAGACGAGTATATGATAATAAACTCGACTCGACTTGAAATTTCAAGAAAACTAATATTGCCATTTGAGTCTCTATTAGTGCTTCATCCTCAAAGCTGAATGCCACACTTCCCACTGCAAAATCTTCACATTGCAACAATGGTCCGAGAAAGCGGCTTATCTCTGGATCAGTCGGGGATGCCAAGATGTGCTAGTTTTGCCAGTGACACCTTCTGTGAATGAGTGAGGAAACTCAAAACTGTCTGTAACTCGGGTCAATGAGCAGAAGGAATGGAATGACCAAAACAACTTGTGGTTGTAGATTGTCGCTTTATCTTTACAAAGCATCCTTCTTGTGTACGGCATTGAATATTTTTCAATGATCAGCCATATGAAAGTTTCTAAGGAGCTTCTTAAAATTAAGAGGGAGAAGTTATGATGAAGAGGTTGAAGGGATGGAGGGTTAGGTGAGTTCCAAAGCTTGTTCCTGACAGTTGAAGGCACAGCTATCAGTGGCAGATTAGGTAAGCTCTGGGTTGATTATAAGGCAAAATTAGGGAGGAGCAGAATGATTATGGAGAATCAAAATAGTTTCATATCTTATCCTCTTGTAATCATCCTATTTCCTCTCTTTCAACACTAACTGAAGCCTTGGGCCTACAACATGTCTACTGGTCTTCACAAATGCTGCACTGTAAACATGCACAAGGACGAAAATGAGTTTGTCTTTACTTCTGCCCTTCATGATCTGTACATTTTAATAAGGTCTTGTGCAAGTGTAGATAACATCCTGGTGAATCTTTTCTGCACCCTTTCAAACTTAATGACATTCTTTCAACAGCTGGGCAACCAGAACTGCACAGAATACTCCAAGTGTGGTCTCACCAATGACTTGCGCAGCTTGTATCATGATGCCCCAACTTTGGTACTCAATAATCTTCACAACGAGGGCAAGCCAAACACCTTCTTCACTGTTCCGTCCACCTGACTCACCACATTCAGGAAACCATGTACCCGTATTCCATGATCTCTCTTATTATACAAGCCCTCCATGATTCGCTTAACCTATATTGCTTGATATTTAACTCAGAGAGAAAGTTGAGTTGGAATTATTTCCCAGATTTGAAATATTACACTGCACTAATTTCTCCAAAAGATACAGGTTAATTTCAATAAATAATATTTTTATTCTGACCAGGTACTTTAGAACCAGCAGTAGGTATCTGACCTGCTGAATATTTCCAGTACTCTCTGTTTTTATTTCAGTTTTCCTGGATCTGCAGTTTTTGGTTTAAAATATTTTCATCCAGTTTACAACTGAGGCATTGGGAAAGTCATGCTCCTTAAGCTCAAGATAAGAACTGGCATATTCATGCTCACCTATCATACAAAACATGCATGAATCTCTTAAATCCATATTCTGCATTTAGCTTTACCTTGCTCTATACGTATTGATAATTTTTGCTTTCTTCTTAAAATAATTACTCAGTTTACAATGCAGGGCTGGGCTATTCAGTCCAAACAGTCTTTATACCATACACAATCTTCCTAGTTTCACTCAATCCCATCTCCTAAACGTTTCACCCTAATGCTGCTTTGAATCTGTTTATGAAAATCGCCACAATCTTTCTATTTGGCAAGGAGTTTCAATTTCCTACATTCTCTAATAAAGAAGTAACTGCTCAGAAATTGGATTATGAAAATTACTTTTCTGTATTCCATATTCTGTGGGGAAAAATCAATGTTCATTGTAGTAAAGTACAAAGATACAGTTAATCTTCATAAATGTGCATTTGTGGTCATGATGCATGTATGGGCATGTCAGATATCTATTATAAAACTGGCTCAGGGAGTGACTTTATTCCATGCCCAATTCTTGCTCAGAGATTTGCCAGCAGAAATTGAGCAAAGATTTTCCGCTCATCACAAATTGTTGGCCACTCACATGTTTTTCAGCATTCAATTCCATAAACAATGCACATTCAAGGGTCAGACACAAATGACATTCATTTGTTACCCTCTTTCCATTGGTGTCTTTTGTGTTGGTCCCATGGGGTGTGCTGTGTGTGCAGGAAGAGGTATCAGATGCCCGAAGGAGGGGAAAAACGCCTTACTCTAAAGAGCAAAGCATCAAGAGGGTAAAACTTTTTAGTTTAGTTTTTTTAAAATTTAGAGATATACTTGGAAACAGGTCCTTCACCATGTTGAGTCCACAATGACCATGAACATGGGTTCATACTATTTCTATGTTATCCCACTTTCTCATTCACTCTTTGCACACTAGGGTCAATTTTATGGAGACCAATTAACCTACAAACCGGGAGGTCTTTGGAATATGGGAGAAAAAACTGGTGCACCTGGAGGAAATCTGTGCGATCATAGGGAGAATGTGTAAACTCCACACAGACAGTACCCAAGGTCAGGAATGAACCCCGGTCTTTGGTCCCGTGAGGCAGCAGCCCTATCAATTGTGCCACTGTGCCACCCTGAGAAACTTTCTAAGGCAGCGCTGGCAATGATTTATGACCATCTGCAACAGAATTGGAGCCATGTACCCTGCCTGGGCAACTTTGACACAAAAGGTCAATTTCCTATTCTCTCTGACCTCCTGACAGCCGGAAGTGTGTAATATTTTAGAATTTGCTGTGCATTGCAGCATGAGGAAAGTCCTGGATGCCCAACTGCACAGAGTTAGTTAGATCGTCTCTTTCCATGTGTCGGAAATCATCAGGCTAAATTGGCACATGGTTTGTGGTCTTTCCAAAGATTCAGGAGGAGGTGAACTGTGCTCATGTAGCGCTTTGGGTGCTCCTGCAGAATTCAGCACTCATAGGCTATCACTGCTTGCGTGTACTTCTTATGGTCAACCAAGAGTGATAAGAGTCTTGGGGAAGAGAAGCTATCCACTTCAATATTTTTGACTCCTGTCAGTGCTATAACAAGTCCAGCTGAGTGCCAGTGCACTGATCATTCTGGGACCACAGCGAGCCTGGTGGCAAATGTTGCTGGATTCACCTCTCATTCACCTGCCTGGTTGCTCTGGCAGCAGCTGCTTAATTCCATATGTTTTATCATCGTCTCCAACCTCTTGCACACCTTGGCTATGAGAAGGCTTAGGTTTTGCCTGAAGCACTTTCAGTAGCAGGAGTAGAAGTTCCCAAGATATGAACTCACATTTTCAGTTCCAGTTCTCACTTTACGCTGAACACCATTCCTCGGAGTGCAGCAGAAATCCTTACCCCCTGTTTGCAGAGAAACATGCAACATGGAGCTGTTTTCTCTGGAGCGTCAGAGGTTGAGGGGAGACCCGATGGAAGTTTACAAAATTATGAGTCATTGAAAGGATAGCCAGTCAGATCCTTTTTCCCATATTGGAAATGTCAAATACTAAAGAGCACAGCCTTAAGATCAGAGGGGCAAAGTTTAAAGGGGATGTGTGGGGCAAGCCTTTACACAGACAATGGTGGGTGCCTGAAACGCATTGCCAAGGATGGTAGTGAAAGCTGATAATAGCGGCATTTAAGAAGCTTTTCGATACAAATGTGGATATGCAGGGAATGGAGGGTTATAGATCACATGTTTGCATAGGAAATTAGTTCCATTTGGGGCACCGTGTTTAACACAGACATTGTTCCTGTCCTGTACTGTTGTTTGCTCTAAGCCGGTGCAAAGCTCACCGTGACCAATCGTCTGCTCCAACTGAGGGGCAGATCATTCTTCAGCTGCACTAATGAGACAAAGGGAAAGCATTAAAACTTCCTTCCTTTAATAAGTTTTCTATGCCTCAAGCAAGCAGTGAGCCAGGATGGATAATGGGTGCTTTGAAGAATGCCAGACAGTGCTTCATCACCAGCATCTGTGCTCATGATGATGCCTCAGGATTCGGAGAGGAACCATTCATCCCGATCAAGTGGAATCATTAAGGAACTTTTCACAGAAGTGCTATGATTGAGGGTAGTCAACTGAGAAATCAATATCAGCAATGGACTTGGCAGAAACACTGCTTATGGAGGCTCTAATTGATTGACTCGAGGCAACATCACAACAGACACTGCAGCTGGATAGCCATGTTTTGTGTTTGCCTCTCTGGATGCGGAATTGAGTCCAGAGCAGACCGCTGTCAGAGCCAAAATTGAATGGAGAGACTTGGTGCTGAGCAGAAACTTTAGAAGATCGAAGTTCCCATGCGTATCAATACTGCAAGTTTATAGTCCTATACAAAACCTAAAGCAGAAGCAGTGCAGGTAATGTAGATAGCAAGTGTTTAGATAGTGTCATCTTCCTTTGTAGCAACGTCAGAAATGAAATAGGATGTAGTTTGCATCACGGCAGACAAAGATTTGAAGAGTGGACTATCTAGAAGGACAGTCGGTTCCATTAAATTTGTCAACTATGACTCGAGGAATCGTAAAGTAACTTTATAAAAGGATTAAAATAATTGTTGCTCTTGAAGTGTGCTGAAAATCTCAATCATCGCACAAAATATAGTAGAAGCAAAGAGTGTTCCATGACCATGCAAATGTTTGGATTCTCCATTAGGGTCATGGATGCTCACTCTGCCTTCAGATTGCCTTCATCTCTCCAGCTCATTTTAATTATAGTCCATATAATGGAGGCCATGTCAGTGGATATTTTATGGCAGAGATAGATAGATTCTTGATTAGTATGGGTGTCAGAGGTTATGGAGAGAAGGCAGGAGAATGGGGTTAGGAGGGAGAGCCATGATTGAATGGCAGAGTAGACTTGATGGGCCAAATGGCCTAATTCTACTCCTATTCCCTATGACCTTATGACCAGACCTTACTTCCAGCCAAAGATATAATGGGTCTGGGCCGAGAAAGCAATATTGCATCCTCTTCCTTTGTGTGGTGTGAGAAAACTGCCGCTGATAGAATGAAGGGTAGGAGGAGTTATAATTTATTCAAAATACCAATTAGAGTAATAAGCAGAACTACGATGAAACAGATCAATTTGTAGGCATCGCAGTGCTCCTCCTTATCGCTGCAAAGCCATCTGAGAGAGCTGCTAACAAGCTTTGCCCTTTCCTCCCCAGCCAGTGTAGAATCTTCATTCTGGCAAGAAGGAAAAACAGATGAGATGGAGATGCAATCAGACATCATGTCAATGTACCTGTAACTGCAAGACATTGGTTCAGACTGACCCTGCAGGGTCGGAAGAGGGTACATCACAGGCCTGTGCTGTATGTGGGAAGACTCATGGCACTGGTAGGCTGCTGCCATGCCAGAGACTAAGGGAAGGGAATACGTATTAGGTTTCTGAGAGGAGTAATTGAATTCCTTAGCAGAAGTATTCCTGCAGCCACGGAGAACAATGGGGGGCCCAGCGTGGGGGACGGGGGACGGGGACACTGAGAGTGATGGGGGACCCGGCAGGGGGGGAGGGGGTGTGGGAGCGGGGGGGGGGGGGGGGGATAGCTGCTTCCACGTGTAATAAATAAGAATATTTGGTGAACTTTTGTAACTTTGACAGTGCCAGACATGTGGCAACATTTGTGTACTGCCTAGGTGTGATCTGCTGTGTTATTTTACCACGTTGTATACAAATCAAAGCATTTCACTGTACCGAGGTAGATGTGGCAATAAAGTATCATTGAATTGAAATCAAAAGAGTAGTGTGTGTGTGTGTGTGTGTGTGTGTGTGTGTGTGTGTGTGTGTGTGTGTGTGTGTGTGTGTGTGTGTGTGTGTGTGTGTGTGTGTCTGTGTGTGTGTGTGTCTGTGTGTGTATGTGCATGTGTGTGCATGTGTGCTTGAGCATGCTCACAAATATATAATTTGATCCCTGTGATCTGTGCTATTGCACCTGAACTGCGACACAATTTAGAGTTAGGGCATTAATCTTGACATTCTTCTAGCATTCAGAACATTTCTTCTGGATTTGCTCTCACTGTGAATCATTATGGGAGCTTCAGCCATCTGCTGCCACCATCTCTCACTCCCATGGAGTCCTGCAACACTGCCCACACAGAACTTGTCTCCCCTGCTCGATGATTGACAGATATCTTAGCATGGTAAATTGCCATCAGATATATTAAATGCAAGACATTATTGTCAGAATATGATCAGATTATCTTTTCATGAGCTGCCGTGTGTGCCTACACATTTTCATAATAATTGTAATTCAAAGGTCTGGACTGGGGAAGGAAGTTGGTGTACAGCTGGAGATCAAGCCAAGGAATAGCGGCATTACCCAGGAAGAGTTGCAAGATCGGGGCCCGGACTGTAAAATAAACATTATTGGGCAGAAATGTGTTTATTGTCAGGAGGTGGTTTTGGATTAGTGCACTGGATTGGGTACCAGGGGCAGCAAGAAGGCAACGGACAACAGATAAGTTAAAAAGTAATGGGACTTACATTTGTTGGGTGCCAGTGCTGGGCTGAGATCTGTTATTCACCCCCCAAAATAAACAATAATTGCATTTCACTTCGGAAATAAACAATTGCCTGAATTTCGAGGTCCACATTTCTTTCCTCCCCTGTTAGAGATGATGCTATTGTAGTCCATCTAAAGCATAATTGCTTGCCATAATTGATGGGTTTATCGGGTGTTGGTTGGAGTAAATTATGGATTCATCTTTTTCCAGACATTATGGCAGTTTTGATGGTCTGTATTGGCTAGTTTTGCTAATGGAAATGAAACTGTGAGTTGACTTGAAACTTTAAATTCCACCAGCAATGCACCATTACACGAAGGATATGAGGGCAACCTTCCAGATGAGAGAGCTGGGGACATGGGAGATGAGCCCTCAGCAGCTGGTTTAGCAGCAGAATTGATTAGGGAGCAATTTTTCTCAAGCATCAAAGCTTTATGAAATGATTTAAGTGACCTGTCTCAATGAAGGATATTCTTCGTATAAGAAACTGCCGCAGATGCTGGTTCATACCAAAGATAGACACAAAATGTTGAAATAACTCAGCAGGTTAGTTAGCATTCTGAAGAAAAGGTTTTTGCTCCAGCGATGCTGCCTGGCCCGTTGAGTTACTCCAGCATTTTGTTTCTATCAAAGGATATTGTTTTGTGGATTTGGGATACGCTACTGTTGCATCTGGAGTTTTATAACAGGGCCAGGACCATATTGGTTATAGAGGCCTCTCTTTTTATAACCAATAGCTATAAAGATTTCAGTAGTCATCAGTTCTTATTTTTTTTGGATGCATCCATGCCAAGTCTTTAGGTCCAAGTCTTATCTGCAATATTACTAGACGTGTTCTCACAAGGCTATGTGATAAATCATTTTCTCAATGTATTGTGCATTTGCTACTGAAGTTTATTGTCACTCAAATTCACTGTGCCCCTCTTCTTTCAGATGGTTATTTGCTCGATATTGTCTTGTCTCTGCAGCTCCCAAAGTTTAAAATTTTCTTTAATGTTTACAAACAGCAAATTTGGTGCCGCAATATTTTGTTTCAAATTCATGGACCATGTGCAGAAACAATGCTTATGATCAGTACCTCTCTGGTTTCAGAGTACAAACTCACCTATTGTTCCTCACTACTGATGGCTTGAGCAAGGTGCCTGGTCAGGATCAAGTCTATGAACACTTGTCTTTGGTCTGATCGCAGCAAAATCCTGTTTGCTGGCCAGATTTGTGGAGGAAGTCAGGCTTCCAGGCATATTTGTAGACTTTGGATAAGGTTGATTGTGCTTGCACCTCTAAGATTACACGGCGCTATAACGGGAGGAAATGTATTTCTTTTGTGTAATGGCTTGTTGAAAATTTAAAATATATAAAGGGTAATTCCCAGAACATCCTGTTTCTGGGCAATGCCTTGATAAAATAGTTATCCAAGGAAT
This sequence comes from Rhinoraja longicauda, assembly GCF_053455715.1. Lineage (NCBI taxonomy): Eukaryota > Metazoa > Chordata > Chondrichthyes > Rajiformes > Arhynchobatidae > Rhinoraja > Rhinoraja longicauda. Next base: position 82,059 of record NW_027601624.1, read on the forward strand.
TGCAATCTTGTTAAAGACTGCACGCGTGTTTTGTCTTTATGCTAGAATGTAAAAGAAGCTGTTGTGAGGAGGTAGAAATGAGGGATACCAAGCTTATCAGCAACTATTTCTTCAATGTACAGTAATTTTTCGCAATGTTAGCCAAGTAGATGGCACATATCTTTGACTGGAAACCCCATTTCTCAGTTAAATTTCAAGAGGGAAATAAGAATACATTGAGAAAATTCTCATTTCTCATTATGATCAGGTCAAGAGTCAGGAGTTAAGAGTGATTTATTGTCATATGTCCCAGATAGAACAATTAAATTCTTACTTGCAGCAGCACAACAGAATATGTAAACATAGTACACTGTAAACAATATAATAAACAAGAAAAAAGTTGAGTGTGTGTATACACATACACACATATATCATATATATATATATATATACACACATATACACACACGCGCACACATACGTACACCTAAAAGAACAAACAAACAATAATAGTGCAATAATAATAATAATAAAAATAATAATAATAATAATAATAATAACAATGATAATAATAGTCTATGTAGTTCAGAGCTCATTGGAGGGTTTTAGTGCTTTCATCCATTGAGCCCTTTGTAGATCTCCCAGCATTCTGGACTCCATTTTGAAATTATTGATAACATTAAGCTAAATAAACTAAACTAAACCATTGGAAAGAGTAGTGTGATCAATTCTCTGTATGTAAAATTAAACTGTGGCCTATGTTGATGGGGATGATGTTGTGGCTCACTCACAGATGTTGAATTTAATTCGATAAATAGGAATCTTACATGAATCAGATAGCATCAGTAACATTTTATATTTGTCTGCAATCAGATGCTGATACATGAAAATTACTTTGACCTTTGCAGTGCTGCCAATGAAATAGCTCATCTGGATGGAAATCCTATAATTGTGCTGCCTGTAACTTATTTTATTCTGCATTAGCAATTCTTTTCCTGGGACCAAGATAGCTCACACTAGAGATTAACCAATCACTTTATTAATGCAAGCTGGTCAAATTTAAACATTGGCTGACTGAGAAACTGGACTTCAAAGGTGGCTTTAATCATTCAATGGTCAACATTCTTTTGGTAAGCTCCTGCTTTTATGCATTAATTGGGAAAGAAACATGTGTGATAGCTCCAATGGCAGAGCTAATAAATTCATGGTGAAAAGAATAAAGGATCCCACCTCTGAAGCTGAAGCATAAAAATAGTCAAATCCAAGAAGGAAAGCAAAGATAAGCATGACCTGATGTATACATGGTTGTACATTTGTGCTTGCTTCCCAAGCAGGATGTATGCATAGATGCAATAATAAGTAAAACAATATCCACAGTAGTTTGGGTGAGGTCCTTCTCTGTTTTTTCTTCTTTCTAAAATAAACTTTAATTAAGATTAAATAATATTTACAAAACAAAAACTGTGCAAAAATCTCTCTTCTCAATTCAATTATGTACATTCAATCATGTCATATTTAGTTGTGTTTGCACCTATCTTTAAAGAGAACACTCTTGCCCCTCATATGGCTGCACCAAACTTCAGTGCGTTCCTCAGCATGTGTTTCTGCAGTCTCGAATGGGCCAGTTGGCAACACTTCCTGATGGACATCTTGCTGTGCTGGAAGAACAAATTCTGGGCAGTCCAAAGAGTGTCTTTCATTGTGTTGATGGTTGTGTTCAAGGAGAAATTCTTGAGTCTTCCTCAGTTCATGAACTCTACACCCTTCAGTGCTTCTACTGCAAATTTAATCACGTTCCGTGCATTAGATGACAAATTCATTTCAACTTTAAAAAAAAATTGTTACTTAAAATCTTTTTTTTTGTCTCTCATCGCTGTTTCATTAAAATGTTTCTGGGGTGGACTTAGCACATATATTAACATGTGGCTTTATGGCACATTTGTGCAAATATTCACCATTTGGATTGTCCGTCAATCTTGCTATAATAAATGGTCTTCAGTGGACCGTGTGAAACATTTTCATATAAACAGTTGGCCTTTTAAGTGGGTAATGAAATGGTTCTGCATGGTTAACTAGTGGTGATCTTTGAAATACGTTGTTTTTTTCCCCATAAGAAGACATTATGAATATTAAAACATCTCTTCACACAGTCTCTGGGTTTCCTTAGGTTTTTCCAAAATTCCTGCAAAAATAACCTTGGTAAGCAACAGGCCGAAACCTCAGGAAACAACGCAAATAGTACTTATTCATTAATTTACTACTGGTAAGGGTGTTCCATGCTAACTAAGTTAGTGTTTTGGTCTAGTCCCATTTGCCTGCATTTGGACCTTTATCTTTTTAAACCCTTCCTATCCATATATCTGTTCAAATGTCTTTTGAAAATCATAATAGTATCCATTTCTATAGTTTTCTCTGGCAGCTTGTTCCAGCTGTGGACTACCCTCTGAGTGAAAAAGTTGTGTCTGAGCTTGCTCTTTAATTTCTCCCTTCTTAGGTTAAGTATATGCCCTCTAGCTTTAGAATACTATCTACCCTGAGAAAAAGACTGCAAACCTTCACTTTATCCATGCCGCTTATGCATCTCAAAAAGGTCTACTACACTCCTCAGCCTCCTACGCTCAAAAGAAAACAATCTCAGCCCTATCCAGCTTCTCCTTATAACTTAACCCTGCAAGTCCAAGTAACAACTCGGTGAATCTCTTGTGCATCCTTTTCAACTTAATCTTCTGATAGGTTCTACATATAGTTAGCAAAAACAGTCATCCACATATTTGGTCATCATTTAAAGTGTTTAAAAATAAAACCCTCAAAGAACAAACACATATCAAAAACTTACCTTGAGTTATAATCTAAGCATAAATCTTTCCACAAATATCATAGTGCACGAAGTTAGATCAGGGAACAGGCTATCTTTTGATGACATCCCATTTCCATCAAATATTTTTCCCTCAGTGACTCAAATGATATATTACTTTTCTTTTGTTAATTTCTGAACTAAAGTCATTACAACTAACAATGAAAATCCTGGATGTCACAATGTAGCTATAAAGTTAAAGCACTTGCAATCTGTATTGAAAGTTTTGTTCATTTGGCCCTACAATTGTATTGGGGGAGGGACAAAAACAGCTTGCCAAATTGAAGAAGGGTCTTGACCCAAAACGTCACCATTCCTTCTCTCCATTCCTCTCTGCCTGTCCCATTACTCCAGTATTATATGCCTTTCTTGCCAAATTGCAAGCTTGTTGATTCGGTATAAGATATAAACTCGCAGGGATCAACGTACCAGGCGACATGATTTTTTTTAAGAAGAACAAGAGCAAAGGAGAGAGAGAAAGAGATGAGCAAATTGTTTGCAGACAATTTTTCTGGGTTTAGCAAAGCTATTTGTCTTCAGAATTTACTAGGTTCAAGTTTTGTGACAATTTATAATACTTCATTGTTTGACTCACTGCAAGCAATGTCACATAATGTCCCTTAGTACTTGTCAGCTGCTGGCAAACCATCATTACTGAATAAACACAATTAAGAATCTGAGGATAAAAGAATTGTGTGGAATTCAACGAGTTTAAAAAAGTACAGAACAGAAATCTATTGTGTGCCTGATTTGATGTAAGATAATGTTTTCCATAAGAAGTAACATTTGTCCGTAATGAAAATACAGTATGTAATTGATATCACTGTTAAATAAATATGCGCTAATCCTTCCTGTCTCCTTAACATGTTTCAATTCAGGCTTCCTATCATGCCATATTATTAAAAAAGTTACTTTCCCATCTTTGTTCTATCTATTAAACTTGAGTTTGAGTTGATTGTATTCATGTATGGTATATCATTATTTCTGACCACCTGGTAAGCTCTTCCTGGTAAGCCCTGGCATCTGTTTCAAGAATTTGGCATTGAGCACATGAATGGTGTGACCTGCCCCCAAAGAGCCTACTGAATATAACTAGTGTGCTAATGTTGCGGCTGAAGGCCTGGGTGATATCACTGCCCCTTTCACTTTTCTGAACCTTTCTCACTGCAATGTTGACCAAAGCTGCCATGATTTCCAATACATTTCACTCAGTTCTTCCAAGAAGAGCGGGAAGCCAGGTCAAACCTAATTAACAATCCCAAACTTCTTTTATCATCACATTGAATAAGTGAAGGCTATATTGAAGTGGGCAATGCATGTCTGGATGTTCCAGTTATACACTGATCTGCTTAGGTTAAACAATCACAGAGTTGTTGTTGAGTTTATGGCATATGATATCACTTCGCACATTCAACTCACTCTCCCACTTCTAAATCCATGTTGACAGCGGTTAAAATTTTCTCCTGTGTATCCATAATTTTGTAATGATAAAATAATCCACCTTAAGTGTACTAATCCTGTCATTAGTTTGAAATCGTGGATCATGATTTTAATAGTGCAGAGTCCATTCATTCGAAAAAGTCCAGTTGCAAAACAAATGTGTTATTCAGCAGGAGAAATAACTCTTCCACTATCCCATGAGTGCAATGATACAGCTGGTGATGAAAATTAAGAAAATTGTTTCTTTGAGAAGTATTCTCCTCATGACATTTGAAACAGATCAAAATTTCTCAAAATGATAAGTTTACTTTAAGAACTTTACAATAACTTGCCATACCTTGAGATATTTAAGGAAGTTAACCTGTTTTTGAAATAGTTTTTCTTTGAATGTCGAAGAACTCTGTTCCCACTCTGGTTAATTATTGACATCTGTACTTCCTGTTCTTAATTCAAAGGTTAAAAGTCAAACCTTCCAAAGATATCTGCAAATCATTTAGAGATATCTGCAATCTATTTCATGATTTTTTAAAGTCATTTCAATGGATCTATATACATATTGAAATATTGCTAAATGACAAATAGCTGATCCAGTAAGTGGAAGCCATGTCATTAATGCTGTATACATAAGTGATTTTAATTTCTGGAAATTCATTCAGAATTCTAATAATTGCCATTGTATTTGAATTTTTGCCTTATGTAAAAACAATATATTTTCCTTCCCTTTCAGGAGTACCATATTAATTCCAGCTATCAACACAGAAATGTAAGGAATCAGAAAAGATGGAAAATAAGGAAAAGAGCAGGAATGACAAAGAAAGATGAGGAATTTTGTAAAAATGCAACGATGGGCGAGGGCAAAACACCCGAGGTCTGAAAAATATTGTACACCTCATTTCTTTGAAGGGGCATAATAAGATCTGGGTCAACCAAATCTAGAATTTTAAAGTAAAAGCACTTCTTTATTTCAGATTTTGGCCATGTGAAATAAAAAGAAACAAAGGTATGAATAGTGAGTCGAGGGACAGTCAGCTCAGTCGAGCTGGCTACTGTCTCCTGGATAGTGTTGAGTGTTGTCTACCAGCCTCCATTCAGGTAAGTGCTAAGTACTCCCCTGCAAACCTCATAGATGATGGAGAGGTTAGAGCCAGAAGCATTCGCTTTGTGTAGCTGGCCTTCACTTTGATATTAGATGTTGATGCAGAAGATAGACACAAAATGCTGGAGCAACTCAGTGGGACAGGCAGCATCTCTGGATAGAAGGAATGGGTGACGCTTCAGGTTGAGACCCTGAGTCTGAAGAAGGCCCGAAATGTCACCCATTCCTTCTATCCAGAGAAGCTGCCTGTCCTGCTGAGTTATTCCAACATTTTGTGCCTATCTTCAGTTTAAACCAGCATCTGCGATTCCTTCCTAATAGTCCAGATAACCTGACAGTTAATGAAGATTCCTGGGAACTTTCTAATGGGAATCATTGTGATGGTGGAGTCAGGGGACTTGGAACTTTTCTAGTTGGAAATGCTGAAATAATTATAAATCATCCTCTATAGTTTTGTGCTGATGCTGATATTATATTAAGCAAATTGGAGTACAAATGCAGAAATTTAAGCCGATGGTATTCAAATGATCAGGACACATGTAGTTGAATGAATGATCACACTAATTAAGTAGTGGAAACAGTTGTCACAGAATAGTGTACTTTTGATTCTGGTATAACCTGGTTATCTAAGACGGTGCCAAAGCCAGGTGACTCTTTGTGTGCTGGTCCAAGTATTGGATCTGCAATCATTCATTACAATTGCTCCACTCTTTTAAATCTTTATTTCCCTTTATCCTGTATTAGTACACTGTCAACAGCTTGATTGTAATCATACATAGTATTTTCGCTGCTTGGATAGCATGCAACAAAAAAGCTTTTTACTGTACCTCGGTAAACTAAATAAAAATGAAACAATTGTCACATATAACTTTAGTACATTATATTGCACTATTCATCACTTAAGGTGATCAGTGACTTTATTAAGCAAAGGCCAGTCTTTTCTTATTCCTCTCCTATTAAACTATAACATTTCTTTATAGGTTCAATCTCTTGCCTAAAGTACTGCAGAACAACCAGAAATTTCCTGATCAATGGAACTTCCAGTTATCAAAATAAGATAGCCACAATATCAGAATATTTAATGCGGAAAGTTGAATGTGTGAGTGTAAATTTGATGCTGACACATTTTAAAGTGGGATCACTGGAATGTTCCGAGTGAGAGGCACTAAGTCTGATGCAGTCGCCATGCGCATCTGAAAACAATTCACCCAGGAAAAACGCTTGTTTCCACGTTGACTCTGCGGCTCACCCTGTGGCAAGATGGATTTAAAAAAAAATAAACATCACCAGACAGTACGCAGCACAGAAATATCACAATAAGTTACATATGTAACTTCAGTAACTGCAAGCCTGAAAAGAGAAAAGAGAGATCCCTGTATTTGCAAGTGTGATATATATATTTTATTTGTAGAGTCCCAGAGAAAGGAACAATTTTCTATAGCAGATGCGATTATGGTCCAGGGCTATAAAAAAGAAGGGCTAAATATTTGGTAACCAGAATTATGGTGAGATAACCAGATAGAAACATAACACAAACAAAGCACTGATTCCTTTTCCTGTGTTGCTGCTGTTAACAATATGTCAGGGGATCAAACTTTTGCATGTACACTTTCATTAATGGAAATCCCTTATCTCTCTACCGCCTGAGGATCATTGGCTGAGCCCCACGCTAAAGATCATCTCAGAGGAAACATAACTGTGATGCTTTGTGTTTGCCGATTGCTTGCAGACACATGCCCGCCAGGATAAGCTTTCTTTGATCATTTCCTCATTTTCTTTCAGGATTTTTTCTCAGCCTGTCAGCTAGACTCTGTACCTTTGTAATTGAAATGGGCTTGAGGACAAGAAAAATAATTCAAGGATAGAGCAGTAGTGTTTACCCCACAGGAGCGTTCCCCAAAACTAGAGTGCATAGGTTTAGGGTAATGGGTAAGAGATTTAGAGGCGATCTAAGATTTCTTTTCATCCACATGTTGGTTGGAAACTGGTGGAGGAGGCATGTACTCTCATAACATTTAAACAGTATCTAGATAAGCCCCTGAATTGCCTAGGCATAGAAGCCTATGGACCAAGTGTCGGTAAATGGAATTTGTAAGGACGGGTATTTGTTTGTTGGCATGGACGTGGTGGGCTGTAAGGTCCGTCTGTACTTTTAGACGCAGGCTCTTTTTAAAGAATCATATGGCTTATTACTTCCCCAATATGGCAACTGGAATACAAAATGCTTGTGCCTGCAAGTGCACTGCCTGGTACACTGTCCAAGGAGATCAAGCTCTCATCTGGCTGCAACCAAACTGTTTCATAACAAGCAGTGCAAAACAGTCAAAGCTATCTCTGTAAAGTACATTATCAGTATCAAGGCAAATCAACAATGAAACCTCAAAAGTAAAACAATAATGATAGGGATCGCACAGTGGTGCAGCTGGTAGATCAGCTACCTCATAGCGCCAGAGACCAAGGTTCGTACCTGACCATGGGTGTTGTCTCTGCAAAATTTGCACGTTCGACATGTGACTGCATGGGTTTCCTCCGGGTGCTCGGTTTCCTTCCACATCCCAAAGACACGTAGGCTTGTAGGTTAATTGGTCTCTGTAAATTGCCCCTCACATGGAGGCAGTGGATGCGAAAGTCAGATAACATAGAACTAGTGTGAATGGATGATAGATGGTCGACATGGACTTTGTGAGCCAAAGGGCCTGTTTCCGTGCTGTATCTCTAAATTAAACTAAACTGAACTGAACTAAACTAACCTAAACACTAGTATCAAACCAGCAAACAACTGGTAAATGCTATATGATCCCTTTAAATGGTACTAGTGAGGGGCCATCATGCTCATTTCAAGGGCAAACTATTTTATAGGCTTTAGGATCATCTTTCAAGATATATTTTCCATTTTGGACTACAGCGATGCTTCACCTGCCAAATGCTAACCTCACTTGGCAAATACAGCGCTAAATGGGCATGAGGGCCCCTCGCCCCTGCTATCCAAAGGGATCATAAAGCACATATTACTTGCATGTTGGTTTGGTATTACTGTTCAATGCTTGACTTTTGGGGTTTTAGTGTTGTTTTGCATCAGCCTTAAGGATTGTCTCGAGAGAAGATCTAGCACTGTTGTTGCTCTTAGCCTCACAAACAGTTTGGCTGCAGACCTGGGTGGTCTTGGTAAAGATGCCTGGGAGACAAGGAGATGAGGAGGAGCAGGAAGGAAATACCACAGAGCAGGAAAAGCTGCCAGAAATGAGGGGGAAAAAAGGGCACCGAATAGGGAAGCCATTCTCACCAGGGATGCTGGTGTACATTAACTTTGAGGTTTTGAAACCAGTTTATACTAAACTTGTATTTCAGAGGCCTGAATGAAAAATTGAGAGAGAGATTCAAATTTCACCATGGCAAATTGGGAATTTTAATTCAATTAATTAAATAAATCTGAAATAAAGAAAGAACTTGTGCCAGTGATGGTGGCTTTGAAACCACTGGATTGTTGAGAAAAATCATCTTGTTCATTAATGTTCTGAAATTTGCTTTGTCCACCTGGTCTGACCAATACGTCTTTTCAGACCTAGAGCAACTTTTAAATGGCCCCTGCAAAGGTCTGGGAACTCATTCAGTTGTATCAAACAACTTTTAAAACATAAATATGGCGGCTAAACCACCCAACATTGACTCAGTCACTCAATGTGAGCAAAGGCATATTTGGCTAGGTCCTCTCGGCAAAGTTCTTGGACATGTGGACACGTGGCAAAATTCAGAGAGCTGTCTCCCAGGCACAGCCTGATACAGGTACACATACACACAGATCTATCGACCAGTGTCCTAGATGCCTCCATCAGGACCTCTGATTATGTCCTGTCCATTAGGAGGAACCACCATCAAGGTGGCACCACAAAGGTATGCATATGGGAGGAGAAGTCCCTTGGGTCCTCAACAATGACTTTGGACCTGATGAAGTATAATGGATTGGGGATAAATATGCGCAAGAATGTGCACGAGCAACAGAGAGCAAGATCTGTGGTCAGCAGATTGCCTTGTAAAACTGTCAAGCTTGTACGTGGAGTTGGAGATTCCAGTCTGAAGAAGGGTCTCGACCCGAAACATTGCCCATTCTTTCTCTCCAGAGATGCTGCCTGGCCCGCTGAATTACTCCAGCATTTTTGTCTACCTAAGCTTATACGTGGGGTCAGTTTGCCTTGCAGAGGTGAAGGGAGAAAGAGGTGAGAATCCACAGTGATATCTGTTACATTAAGCTTATTGTAAACACTCAATTGAAAGTATTTTACCACAGAGTAAGTAATTCTACTCATTTGTCATATATTAAAATCCCTGGTCAGCACTTCAGCACTGTAAATAGTTCAGTCACCAGCCCGTTGTAAATGTATATCGGTAGCAGAATATATCAGCAATCAAAGCTGCAATGGATGGTGGAAAAAATCAAGCAGCCCAGAAGGGGGAGGAAGATCCATTTAAATTAACTTAGCACAGAACTTAGCACAGAATGCTGCAAAGCCCATGCGGAGTCCAGTGGCCGAAGCAAACAAAAAGGACAGATCTGGCTCTGCGTTCCTCATCTCCACACAGCTAGCCCATCCCCTCAGTATTTGCTCAGTTGCACATCTATACAGAAGCCACTGTTTGGTCATTTGAGTTGCACACTACTACAGGAGTTAGTGGTTGGTCAGTTCAGTTCACTCCACTTGATGTTGTTACTGGGCACACTGACTGCAACAAAGGCAATAGACCTATCAGTGCCCAGAATATATTGCCAAAGGTACCCTCATGAACTTGTCGTGCCTCTAGCCAAGCTGCTCAGTGCAGCTAAAATGTGGAAAATTGCTCAAAAAGTCAGAGATGCTGACTGACCCGCTGAGCTACTCCATCTTTTTGTGTCTATCTTTGGTTTAAACCAGCATCTGCAGTTCCTTCCTACACAAAGTAATTGTCTGATGGGTTTTGGAGTAGACAATCTACTTTCTTTCCCTCATGTACATTTTCCACATGCCAAAAGTCTGACCTTCAAAACAGACATCATTTCTTTCAATTACTTCAATATCTTATAATGTGGAGCTATTCCTGAGCCTGGTATGGTGCACTATCAAGCTTCTATATCTTCTGCCCAACAGTGGAAAAAGTCTGTAATGGGGGACTTTATGGAATTCCTTCAGACATATATAGCTATTCATCTGTTCCATATTTTTATTCAGAAAAATCAGTCAGATTTGTCAGGCATGACAAATCCTTTCCTTGCTGGCATTTCTGATCAGCTGTCATTATTAAGATCTTTAAAGGCTCTATCCTTAATTGTAGACTTGTGTAAGTTCTCAACAATAGATTTTGTCAACTAGTGAACAAATGTTTGATTTCTCATTCTCACCTTATCTAAATCATTGAATTTAATGTGTCGTGTTCAAATTTGAAGGGAATGTTCCCTAGGTAACAAAATCAGACGTTTGCCATTCCAATGTATGTAATATGGACTGTGAGCAACCAATTTTTCTTTAAGGATATCAGCCCTTTAAGAATTATTTTGTGTTACTAGCTGCTTTCTGGTCCACAATCAGAAGTGTAAACATTCCAGAGGTCGTCTGTGACGAGTTCTTTCAACTTACACTTTGAGTTCCTCATGTCTTATGTGCATCAGTTGGTAAACTATGCAATGGACTTTCTTGGAGATTAGGAACTCACTGAGTATACATACACTACAACAGTATTCGTGCTTCCTTGAAATTCAAGAGACAACAATACCACATAGATAGATTGAAAGAGGTAATTTGGCATATCAGTTGAATGCCAGCTTCCTGTGGAATAATTCCATCAGCACCATTTGGCTAATTTTCCTCTAAAAACCAGTGAATTATTTCTTCTCAATGTCAGCAAAATTACCTTCTAAATTTCTACTATTTATTCTGTTCCCACGATCCAACAGGAAGTGAATTCAAGCTCATAATCATTCACTACATAAAGAGCATAAGTATTGGAAGCAGGAGTGAGCCATTTGGTTCCATTCAATAAGATAACAAGGTACTTGCTCTAATTTTGTACCGCTTGATTTGCTTAATATCTAAAAATCATGGAAGCCATCTTGGTCCTGTGCATAACCACTCCTTAGTTTAATTATTTTTCTTCATTACTATTTGATTAATTCTGTTTATGTTGGTGAATTCAAACTTGATTTACTGTAGGTGTGGTACCATCTCTGTCTATTGTAATCTTTCAGCACCTTTACCATTTCCTTATTTTCATTACAAATCTTCATTTTGGAAGTCCCCACTATTTTATTTTCTGTCATAAGAAAGTAATGGTGATGATTTTGAAAAACATTACATTACTCTTTTGTATCCGTTTTCACATCTTTTGCTATTTTTGCAACTGTATCCAGGATCTGTGTTAGTTATTGCACTTTTTCTTTTGGTTTTCTGTTGTCATATACTTCTTAAGTCATCCATGGTTTATTTTGGCATGTGGTTCTCCTGAGGGGCATAGACTGATTCTGCATTGCATTAAGTCTTTTTTTCTTGAATACCCCCTGCTGATCTTTTATTGACTTATCTTCTCATTTTTGTCGAGTACTTTCACATAGCAAGGAAATAATCTAAATTCATAAATCTGTCTGATCCCAGGTCATGTCTTTCCAACCTTACGCCCAGGTGAGCTCCACACATTATCGCAGTGATGATTGAGTGGAAGGTGACGTGAGAAGGTTAAGCTATGATGAGCGTTTGTCGGCACTGGGCCTGTACTGTTTAGAAGAATGAGGGAGACCTCATTGAAACATACAGAATAGTGAAAGGCTTGGTTAGAGTGGATGTGGAGAGGATGTTTCCATTAGTGGGAGAGTCTAGAACTAGAGGCCATAACCTCGGAATTAAAGGATGTTCTTTTAGGAAGATGAGGAGAAATGTATTTAATCAGAGGGTAGTGAATCTATGGAATTCTTTGCCACAGAAGGCAGTGGAGGCCAAGTCAGTGGATATTTTTAAGGCAGAGATAGATAGATTTTTGATTAGTATGGGTGTCAGAGGTTATGGGGAGAATAGGGTTAGGAGGGAGAAATAGATCAGCCATGATTGAATGGCTGAGTAGACTTGATGGGCCTTATGATCTTATGACCTTATGAGCCTGCGGCCAAAACCAGAGGGTTAAGTTGATAAACTTTAGTGCAGTACCTAGCGAATGCTGCATTATCTCAGATGGGGTTACATTCATCCTAGTCACATGGTAGCTTATGTGTGCTACACTCAACCTCTGAAATTCACTTCCAGTGAAGTCAGTGTAAATTAATAATGGAGGTGGAGTATGAATTGCAGCCACAATGCAAGTGATTGATGTTTTTAAAATGTAACATTAGACTGAGGTCCAATTTCAATCTATTGCCATATTAGATCTATTGCTGAAGTGAAGATAAAAATAATCCCATGACGCCACTCAAGAAGTGCCGAAGAATTCTTTAGACTTAACAGCACGGAATCAGGCCCTTCGGTCCATCGAGTCTGCGCCGACCAGCAATCCCTGTACACTAGCACTCTCCTACACACTCAGGCCAATTTACAATTTACAGAGGCCAATTAACCTACAAACCTGTATGTCTTTGGAGTGCGGGAAGAAACTGGAGAACCCGAAGAAAACCCATGCGGTCACAGGGAGAACTTACAAATCCCGTATGGACAACACCCATAGTCAGGATCTAACCCGGGTATTTGGCGCTGTAAGGCAGCAACTCTACAGCAGCACCATTGGGCTGCCTTGATCAGTGATACCAAAAACAAAATATTCAGTGTTTATTATCTGAATGGTGTCAAGTTAGGAGGAGGGGGAGTTCAACGAGATCTGGGTGTCCTAGTGCATCAGTCAATGAAAGGAAGCATGCAAGTTCAGCAGGCAGTGAAGAAAGCCAATGGAATGTTGGCCTTCGTAACAAGAGGAGTTGAGTATAGGAGCAAAGAGGTCCTTCTACAGTTGTACCGGGCCCTGGTGAGACCGCACCTGGAGTACTGTGTGCAGTTTTGGTCTCCAAATTTGAGGAAGGATATTCTTGCTATGGAGGGCGTGCAGCGTAGGTTCACTAGGTTAATTCCCGGAATGGCGGGACTGTCGTATGTTGAAAGGCTGGAGCGATTGGGCTTGTATACACTGGAATTTAGAAGGATGAGGGGGGATCTTATTGAAACATATAAGATAATTAGGGGATTGGACACATTAGAGGCAGATAACATGTTCCCAATGTTGGGGGAGTCCAGAACAAGGGGCCACAGTTTGAGAATAAGGGGTAGGCCATTTAGAACGGAGATGAGGAAGAACTTTTTCAGTCAGAGGGTGGTGAAGGTGTGGAATTCTCTGCCTCAGAAGGCAGTGGAGGCCAGTTCGTTGGATGCTTTCAAGAGAGAGCTGGATAGAGCTCTTAAGGATAGCGGAGTGAGGGGGTATGGGGAGAAGGCAGGAACGGGGTACTGATTGAGAGTGATCAGCCATGATCGCATTGAATGGCGGTGCTGGCTCGAAGGGCTGAATGGCCTACTCCTGCACCTATTGTCTATTGTCTATTGTCTATTTCACAGTTGTTTGTAAGCTTGCTTTCAACTCTGCATGCATCTTGTGGAAGATAATGAGGTGTACTTAAATGATTTTTCAATACAATGACTAAGGGAATAATGCAAATAAATTCACCCACATCAAATGGCACATTGGAACCAATCAGACATTTGTAATGTTCTAACAATGGGTATTAAGCAGCTGAAATTTATGGCCAGGATAAGCTATGTTTAAACGTAGCTTCCTGTGAACAGAAATGAAAAGCTAACTGTCAGGCCACATCTGTTACTGAGTTCTCTATGATTCAGGTGACAGCTTTCTTACTGTTAATGTGTGGAGTTTTAAAGTATCTATCTGAATTCAGCTGGATCTCCAAATGTCAATGCAGAATTCCGAATATCACGTAATTCCCCAACAGTGAACCGTCTTTGTGACAAGGGGAACTTCCTCCATTGTTTCTTTCACACTTGAGAATCTCTCTTTGGTCAAATTGTTCAGATCATTTTGACATTCATACAGCAATGTGCTGATTCCCTGGAATATGAGTTCCAGTTTACCAAAACTTTACCACATCAGCCCATGTGGGGACTTCCTTCTGACTCCAACCTCAGAAAACTACATTACCATGTGTAGAAAGTAACACAAATTACAATTGGAAATTAAAGATTATTTCTTTCCTTTTCATTCACAGAAGGCGAGTTTTGGTAACAAGACCAGGATTTATTGTCCATCCCTCAATGGTCTTAACAACAGAGTGATGCACTTCCATCTTATATCACTTCAGACTCAGTGATTAAAATAGACTCATGAGCAGCTTGTACCTGACCAACTTTCTGAAGGGAGCACAAGTTTTCAATATGACATCTGGGATGTTTATGGGCCTTCTTACACTCAATTGTTTCTTGAGAGCACATGGAGTTAATTTAGTTGGTTCAGGCAGGCATCTGTTATTAAGAGGACATCATAGGGTGCCAAGATAGATCATCCACTTGTCATTTCTGTCTGAAACAAATTGCAAATCATTCAGCTTTGTTATTTGCATGCATTATTTATCCCTGCCATTTTTGATATCGGGAAGTTCATGATGTCTCCCTCCACACATTCAATGTTCAATTGTCTGCTAGATTTGTCAAACTGTGATTTGGCTGATGTTGTGGTAAAGGTTTGGTAAATGGGAACTCATATTCAAGGGAATCAGCACACAATTGTACAAATGACAACATTATTGAATAATTTGACCGAAGAGAGTTTCTCAAGTGTGGAAGGAACAATGGTTAGACAACATTTGGACAGGTACATAGATGGTTTAGAAGGATATGGGTCAAACGTAGGCAGGTGGGATGAGTATAGATGGGGCATGTTGGTCGGAGTGGGCAAGTTGGGCTTAAGTGCTTGTTTTCGACTCTACATGACTCTGTGACTCCATGACGCATTCGTTGTTGGTTTGCTTAATTAAGTAAAAAACTCTCAGGGTCATTCTGTGAAATATCTCCCATTATTTTGATTCCTACATGCGGGTCAGGTGTCATTCTCTGGAGCAATGCTGGTAGAAGAGCATTGAACTATAATTGAAAGGTCTGATTCCATAAGTAATACAATGCAAAGCTTTTATTTGGTCATGTTGTCAGACACCCCTCCCAGTATTGGCACATCTTCAAATGCTAATGATTGCGTTGTGTGTGCCTTTGTTGTGTACAATGCCTGTGTTGGTGCTGGGGTGGTTTGGCTGGAGTTATTCCTTTATTGTTTTCTTTATTGTGGTTTGATACAACTGAGTGGAATGCGAAGCTATTTGAAAGGCCTGTTGTGAGTCAACCGCATTGCTGTGGGTTTGGAGTCACATATAGACCAGATCTAGTAAGGACAGCAGATTTATTTCCCTCAATGATATGAGTGGGACAGATGGGATTTAATGAGAATCTATTAGTTTCATATGTCATTATTATTATTAGCCACCATTATTGACACTAGCCTTTTATTCCAGATTTATTTAATTAACTGCACTCAAATTCCACAGCTACTGTAGTGGAATTTGAACTCATGTCTC